>NW_018164779.1:71091-72102 GCF_001263595.1 Phalaenopsis equestris | reverse complement strand
AGGAACATCAACCTAGACCCCTACAAGATTATGCAAATCCTACAGTAGATGAAATTCACTTATCTATCCAAAATCCTGATGTAGTTGCTAATTCATTTGAGCTCAAACCTTCTATTATCCAAATGGTACAAAACAATCAATTCAGAGGTACACCAAATGAAGATCCTAATTTACACCTCACTAATTTTTTAGAACTTTGTGCTACCTTTAAATATGACAGAGTTTCGAATGATGTTGTTAGACTTAGACTTTTTCCTTTTTCACTTAGGGATAAGGCTAAGATGTGGTTAATTCGTTAGCACCTGGATCTATTAGAACATGGGGAGAACTTTCACAGAAATTTCTATCCAAATATTTCCCTCTATCCAAAACTGCTAAACTTAGAAATGACATAACATCATTTTGTCAGATTGATGGAGAGTTGATATATGAGGCTTGGGAGAGATTTAAAGATCTTCTTAGGAAGTTCCCACATCATTCGTTACCATATTGGTTGATAATTCAAACTTTTTACAATTGACTAGTGGGATCTCTTGGATTAGTGGGATCTGTTAGATCGATCCATTCCATCTTTACGATTGATGTAGTAGACCAAAAATTGCTTCCTCAACTTTTCTTGGAGAATTTCTTCCTAACCCAGAGTCAACCCTAAAGTCAAACAGTCCTATAGGGACTCTTCTTGAGATCCCTCATACTGACCCCACCTACTAAGTGCTAGAGGTTAGGACCTATATGTGGAAGGAACTTCAAGTTGAGCAAAGAGGACCTATATGTGGAACTTCAAGTTGAGCAAAGAGGAGTTTGGAGTTCTTAATGGTGAGGGCTAGGAACTAGTTTTCTAGGAATAGTCAATATGAAAGTCCTATGGCTAGATCCTAGGCTACTAAAGAGGGAAAACTAAAGCTCAACCAAAAGTGAGGTCAATAGTGTCATATGTGAAATCCAAATGAAGGCAATCATGTTGCTCACTGTTAAGTGAGATTGTCGGCACTATTTTTGGTGTGGGGTTTG
>NW_018164779.1:37269-70991 GCF_001263595.1 Phalaenopsis equestris | reverse complement strand
TAATTGCAACACGGCTATTTTCAAACTGCAAAAAAGAAATAGCCGGTCAGCTTATCTGCATCAATTTTGGGTATTTTGGCAAAATTTGGGAATATTAGCCAAATTTGGGTCCCAAGGGCAGTTAGGTAATTTGGAGGTGCCTAGGGGCAAAAGACCAAGTTAAGCATTCCACATAGAATTGGATAAATATCCATTCTAAATGAACCATGGATTAATATATTGTGAAGATATGGTGTATCTTAGTTCCAAGTCAACACCCCGGGTCAACCCTAAAGCCAAGTAATCCTGTAGGGATTCTTCTTAAATTCTCTTATAATGATCTTACCTACTAAATGCTAGAGGTTGAGATCAATATGTGGAATTTCAAGTTGAATAAAAAGAAGAGTTTTGAATTTCTAATAGTGGGGTACCTCTTCTAGTTTTCTAAGACTAGTCAATAGGAAAGTCCTATGGCTAGACCTAGGCTACTAAAGAAGTTTTCTAGACCTCAACCAAAAGTGAGGTCAACAGAGATATATATCATGTTTTTTGTATAGTACTGAAGTGAATTTTTGCTTCTCAAGTATAAAATATATTTTTATGACAGTTTTGTTGCAAATAACATTACTAAAAAAGGGCAGAATTGTCATTTATCAAGAAATAATTGCAACACGGCTATTTTCAAACTGCAAAAAATAAATAGCCGGTCAGCTTATCTGCATCAGTTTCTGCGCAGCAGCTTCCTGTGGTAGTTGCTGCTCAGCAGCTTATTAAGAAGCTCCAACTACCCCAAATAGAGCCTAAAACTAAAAAGATGAATTATCTAAAACTACAACTCACCTAGAGCAAATATGTTCAAACTCAAAGCAGACCGAAAAGTGAAAACTAAAGAAACCTAAAGTAAACAAAACAAACTAAAAAAAATTTCAAACTAAAACCAAAATAAAATACTTTCAAAACTAAAGCTAACGTAGAATAAAAATATTTTCGAATTAAAACAAACCTAATAGAAAATAGTCTTTAAACTAAAATAAAATCCAAAATAAAATATTTTCAAATCTCAAATAAATCATTTTCAAAACCAAACTTTCCTATCGGGGTCATCACACTACAATTCTACGATTATGATGCCTAGTATTTAGGGTGGCACTAAGACCCTCTAGGAGTCAAACTAGAATATATTTGCAAACAAGCTTAGTTGATAAAAACAATGAAAATTTTAATTAAACTTATAGTTTCACACTAGTATATCTTCAATTTTTCCTTTAACACTAAATATCTTAATTAAAAGAACATCAATATATAAAATATCTATCCTAATACATTTGTAATATTAATGTTAGTAACATATAATTAACATTTAGATATATGTAGGCATTTTAATACTTCCTTTAGTTTTTCAATTAAATAATGATTAATTAAACCAACCCCGGAATTTCATGAACTATTTTGTATATAGTTAAAATAAAAAAAGTTATATTTTTTTTAACTCTACAAAATGAAAATTTTAATTTCATACTTTAAGTAATTAAAAAAATTATGATTTCTTAAACTATATTTAACAGCTAATAAAAAGACTCATAGCAGGAAGAAAACTGGGAAGCTCAAGTGCTAATCATGTTTATTTACTAATCATCAATTAAGGAGAAATCTTATGTCCTATAAGCCTACTTGCGTACGCCTTCTTCATCCAAATGAAATGTTTTTTTTTAATTTGAATTTTTTTAAGCATTGTCAGGACAATTATTGTTATCTCCTAACATATAATGAAAAAGGCATTTACATGCATAACATTATATATATATATATATATATATATATATATGTATATATGTATATGTATATGTATATGTATGTTTGTGACATCAAGGTAATATAAGTGTAAATCTCATACTTTTGTGTTAGATATGCAGGTAAATAAGAATAAAAAATAAAAAAATAATACTTTTATAATTTGATTTTTTTCAGGAACAAGGACCTATTTTAGCTTACCTATCGGTTTTTTTAAGGCATAAGCATGGATAACTTTGGAGGGAGGTATCCTGTATAAGTTGAAAAAAATATTACGTGTGGATAAAATGTGTAAGGATAGGTATAGATTTGGTGATATTTGATGATATTATAATGATATTATGATAAAATAACACTATAATATCACAAAATACTTTAAATCCACATATACAGATTCCGTACGTAATATTCACTCATGTAATTGATGGTTTAGCTCTTTCTTTGTCCTTTTTGACTCCATTTTTATGTTAGTTTGTTTTTGCCGGTTTTCCTTAATTAGATGATTTGCTTAGGTTGCTTTTGTCTCCCATCCATTGAAATAGATTGTAACTATTTATTTCTTTTAATGAAAGGTAGGCATAAACCACAAATTTCTCTTTAAAATATCCTAAATTTCGAATTTTAGAAGTACAAAATTTGTGTTTATTCTTGAGGAAAAAACAATTACAAGTGCAACACGATAAAATTTTAGAGTCGATAAATAAATAGAACTATGAAAAAGCAAATTTATTTTGTTGCTAATATAGTGATCAAATTGTTGAAGATTTAATAAAAAATAATAAATAATAAATACCAAATTTTGGTTTTTGTACAAGCAATAACCAGCACATTGAGTAGTTTTTGGTGGCAGAAAATAATTAAATAAGCTCCAGGCTGGCTCCCACATTCACGTGAATGTACTTCCCAAAGATCCTCTCTGCCTTTTTTTCTTTTATGCAACTGAATATATCGAGGTGATTGATCTCATAAAAGCTTTCCCTCAATCAGTAGATATTGAGTAGTTGTTATTTAATACCACCTTACGTCAGTAGAGTCCTATGATATTTTTTTGGTCTTAAAATATAAGATTTAGAAGTTAACATAGCTAGTTAGCCCTACGATTTCCAATTTCATTGCATTGGCTTCTTCAATGGTTGATTGCATGAGTCTCTGAGTCTTCCCTTCACCCAAGTGGATGTACTTGGATAAGAGTCTGCTACTTAGTTCTCCTCCCGGGTGATGTGCTTGATTTTAAAATCTTTGAACTTCTCATTCTCAATCTTTCTTTTGCTCAAGTATTTAGCCATCATATCATGTTGAACTTTGAACTACACGTTCAATTGGTTTAGAATCATATGGGAGTCAAATTTTACATGGAGATCTAAGTGCCCATCTTATAAGTAAAGTGTCTCCCGACAATTAGAGCTTCATACTCATCCTTGTTATTGGTAACTTAGAACTTACCTCAAACAGATGATATAGGTGCTCATTGATTGTAATTGTCAGCATGAGACTGAGCCTTGCTCTGGTTTAGGTTGAAGCTCCATCAATGTGCAATATCTAAGTCTAGTTGTTGGTAGGCAATCTTTCACTTGGCTCACTCAGCTCAAAAAAAATTGCCAGGATGTTGGTATGACATGTGCATTAATAGTAGTCTTGGGTATATGAGAGATGTCAAAATCAATGATCTCCACCACCCACTTTAGAAGCTAATTGAAGTCCACCAACCAAGCATGTACTTGAGTGGATGATTGGTTATGAACCTATTAGGATATGTCCGGAAGTATGGTTGAATCTTGTAAGCATAATTAATGAGCAAAAATCTTAATTTCTTTATAATGAGGTACTTGAGCTCAGTGCCTCAGAGGACCCGATTGATGTTGTAGACCAAAAATTGCTTCCTCAACTTCTCTTGGACTAAAACCAAGTTGATGGCCTCAAGTCCAACCCTTAAGTATATGGAAAGTTCTTTGTTCAACTTTGAGCTCTAGATGAGTGATGGTGACGTCACGGAGTCCTTAGCATCATAAATTCTTGTTTGCATTCTTCTGAATAAACAATTTTTTTTTGCTTGCCTTAGCATTTTGAAGAATGTTGCACAGTTTTTACTAGAATTAAAGATGAATTAGTTTGGTCTTGCAATCTTACTAATCAGTTTCTGCATTTTTTTATTGCTTTAAGAGGATGACATGTCGAGCAGTGCTTGTACATTTTTTAGATTGACTTTTATCCCCTCTAGGGTTAAGAGGTAACCGAAGAACTTGCTTGTTGACACACTAAAGGTGCATTTAAGTGGATTGAGCCTCATGTTAAATTTTCTTAGCATTTCCTAATTTTTTTAGGTATTTTATGCTTTCTTTGGACATTCTTCTTTTAACAATCACAACATATGCACACCTAAATATTTTTTTTAAACTACATTTAAAAATTGCTGGTACATAGCCCTGATATTTTTAATCTTGAAGGGAATTAAATTCTAATAAAATCACCCTCACTAATAATGAATGTTGTTTTTTCTGTATTATTCACATTCATCTTAATTTGAAGGTAGCTAGAAATATGTCTAGTAAGTTCATTACTAATTGGTCAACCATTGAATCCATGATAACATCAATCTGAGGTAGAGGATAACTGTCTTTTGCGTAGGCGGTGCTTAAATTTGTAAAGTCTACACACATCCTCCACTTATCGCTAAACTTATGCACCATGGCTCTGTTCAACACCTAGGTTAGATATTGTACTTCTCGAATGTAGCTAACCTCAAGCAAATTTTAGACTTCTTTTCTAATTGGATCGACTGTGATAATAATCAAGGACCTCATCTTTTGTTTTATTGGCCAAGCCAAAGGGCTGATATTCAAACAATCGTAGGAAAAGTTGATCGAAATTCTTGGCATCTTGGCTACATGCTAAGCAAAGATATCTCGGTAGTCTCAGATGGTTCAAACCAATATTTTCATTGACCTTACATCAAAAGTTTCACAAATTACGATAGACTTACCAAGCTCATCTTTGATCTTTAGCATTTGATGAGTAGTCTTGCTGGTCTTGAGACCTCCCACACATAGGTATCCAATTTTGAGTAGCACGTGTTTGACACTCTTGGTCGCCCAGAGCTACCAGGTGTAGGATTTTTCCAGGTTACCTTAGTTAGCGATCACCTCACTATCACTAAAAAATTTTATCGTTATGTGGCACATCGAGGAAATGTCTTTGAAGTTGTTGAGTTAGCTAAAGACAATGTTATCAAATGGCAGAGAGTCGACCACCAAGGATTCCTTTATGTTTGTGAACTCCTTATCATTTCCCCCTAGGTAAATGACAGGACTATAGTTTTTGAGGTTTTCTTCATCTCCCCAAAGAACATATGGAGGGGTTTGCGGTAGCACTCAGCTAGTCATTTATGAGACACATCTTATCAAACATCTCTTTAAACAAAATGTTCATAGAGATTTTGGTGTTGATAAGGATGATATCTATTAGGTAGTTGTTGACTAGCACAATGATGATATTTGTATTATTGTAAGAATTCCCTTTGGAGATATATCTATGAAGGTAAATGTGATTGGAGGATGTATGTTGCATCTAGATGCAATGGTAGTTGTGCATAGTTTGCTCGATCGATGGCTCTTCATTTTTGCTTGGTGGGATGAATCTTCTCTTCCTCAAAGATAAACTATGCCAGATATACGGATGGAGTGAGCTCGGACAGGCTCATCCAAGATTCCTTCCACTAGAGATTTACACAAACTCTGTTGCTACTCTTAGGGCCAAAAATTGCTTAAGATTTCCAGCTCTAATTAACTTCTTAACAAAGCTCTGAAGGTGTCAGTATTTCTCTTTATCATGTTCATGATCTGAGTGGTACGCATAGTACTTCTTTGGATCTTGAAAGTAAGCTCTAGACTTAATTGGTGGCACTTTCTTATAGTACTCATTATTCAGGATGGCTTCCACTATCTCAATCGTCAAGACTATCCAAAGAGTCAATTTCACCAGTTCCTGATAGGACAGTGATTGTTTTTTGTGGTGAGAAAATCATCAGTTAGGATATTGAGTCTGATTCCTTCGAATGTAAGATCTGATGGTCCCTCTATGTTCGTAGGACACTCGATGGTCTTCATATCATGGACGGGTGGAAAAATGTGAATCATATCTTGATCTCTATATGTTGCCTTCAAAATCCCTCTTATGCATCTGATGGGTGGAAGGTTCTCCTTTGGATAAAGTAGGGGAGGATTTGTACTCATCTGTAGAGATGTAGTTGTTTGCAAGCTCTAACAACTTAGCTAATATCTTCAATCATTAAGGCCTAATGCATACCAAAATGGCCCTTTTTTTATCCCATGAGCTAGGGTGACATGAACCACAATGGGCTCCAGATCTCGCACTTCCAGCATCACCTTCTGGAAGCACGTGAAAAACAAGCAGAGGCTCTCTTTTTGCCTTTATTAGATCTAGATGGGCCTATGAGTTCTTCTACAATTTGTGGCTATTGAAAACTATGCCACAAACATCTACTTAAATTCATTAAATGAGTCAATATCTCTTAATGATAAACCGTTGAACCAAAGGAGGGCTGAATCCCTTGGAGCAGTGAAGAAAAGAAGGCACTTTAGTCCTTTCAGCGATCATCACTAAGCATATAATTGACTTGAATGAGGCTATATGATTGGTTGGATCAGTCTAACCCTTATAAGATTCTAATGAAGGGATTTTAAACCACTCTTAGGGCTTAATCTCAGAGATTTGTTGAGAAAATGCATTCTTTGGTTGATGGGATTCTTTAGTACTCCTGAACTGACACTTGTCGATCAGTGTTGACCCAACACTATCGAAGTAGTTGAAATCTCCATCTCTATCCAAGGCTAAGGGTTCTCTTCATCCATTGGGTGCCTACTCTTCCTCTCATGAAAGTTGCTACCTTTCCCGAGTCAATGCCTTCTGGATGACATCTAGAATCTGGTTCGTTTTGTTCTTGAATTTTGTTGGTTCACAAACTCGCTAATGCACTTCCTGTTATCAGTGTCATTATTACGGGTTTATTATCTGTGTGATGCTCCTCTTTCTGTCTATAACATGATACATGCTCACCATACCTTATAAGATGTTAAATCTTGGTTTGTCAACGAATAACGCCACAAGGGTTAGAGCATAAGAAAAGAGAGATAATAAAAGACAGAGATATAAACAGTAAGAGAATAGTAAAACATCTTGTCTATTAGTCTTTTCTCATAAAATGATCTCCTTATTTCTAGAGGAGAGGAAATAATATGTGATATTACATTTTTTGCTTATGCTTTAAAGGTGTTTTTATAGGATATTCTTGGTATTTCATATGTATGAGCCCTTCGCTTGACTGACCTATAGCTCAGTTAGCTGGACTAGGATAAGTCCGCTCAATAAGGCTGATTTGATTGGATATGCTGAGTTGGTACAGTTGGTTGCCGATCTTGACCAGCTTCAGGTTGGCAAGACTAACTTGATTTGCTAGAATTTGTCGGTCTGCTGATCTAATCTAACTATTGATTCTTGATCCCTCACAGGGCGCTCCTATCAGCAAAATCATTCTAGGCTATCGAGCAAAGTTTGAATCACTATAACTCGATAGATAGCTCAATCATTAATGAAGAAGTTCTTTGGAGTGATTGTGAGACTCTATTTTACTACTAATTCTTGATCTATAATGAGGAATCTTAGGGGCATTCGTGGGACGGCTGGGGATGGCGAGGAACAGGACTTTTTCCATGGGTTGGACTTGCCTTAAAGTAGATAGATGCTTTCGCCCAGCTTTTCAACTTGGGTGCTTATCAGTCTTACTCTAGTATGATCGGCTCACACTTGGATCGTTCTTTTTATCCTTCTCCTACCTCAGTTAGCCTTTGTCTATGGCTTGGATGGCGATATCCAATTAGATAAGTGCGTTCTCTTGGTCTTTTGTTGGTGGGCTCTCTTTTGTTGTACTTCATTTTGCACTGTTGAATCTCCTCATGATCCGTGTTGACATATTCTTAATGTACAATAATATAATAATTATTTCAAACAATAAATAAAATAACAAAGACCTTAGTAACAATGAAAAAAAAAATATTGTATTAAATATTCTATTAAATCTATTTGTAAACTTTTGAAACAAAAGTAAAAAAAATTGCTATGTCACTTGTTTACTTCTTAATTTTCAAGGTTCGTCACTTGTTGTGCTGCAATATCTGCTAAAAAAGGAAATGTAGTTCAGAAAAACAAATAAGCATTTTAAATTATACAACTCCTTACTATAAAAAGCAACCACATATCATTTATATATAAAAAATATGTAGTTTCTCGTCTAAATTTTTTTCTTGATAAAATTTCAAGCTATTTTTTAAAAAATAAATTAACAATACATGCGCATGGCATGTTCATTTTCAATAGAAGTCATTCCTTCCTTTCAAGTTTCTGCACTTTCTGATTATTGCATACTAGAAGGCTCTAACTGAAATAAAATAGCAATATATAACAGTGACTTAAAACGTAATTTATTTATCTGAAAAACATAGAAATGCAAACAGGATAAAAAAGGTAGGGGATTGCTAACTTCGAGTTCTAAATTTCAAATATTCTTCTCTTGCTCATAATTAAACAAGATCAGATTTCAATGGAAAGACTCGAATGGTAGTAAGTTATCCCATGTAGAATGTGCACAGATGTACTGAAGGTTGAAACATTTTGAAAGCAATAAATAATGGTTGATGGTAGGAAGGTGGTGTCATTTAATAGATATGTGATGTTATAGATTGAAGAACATTATCTTTGTTGGTAATTGATGGTGGATTCTTTGTACGACTTATATTGATTAAATCTAAGAACATTAGGATGGTTGCATGAATGTGCTAGTATAGGTTTTTTGGTGAGGACAATTTGGATATAGTAGTTAGTGTTTAAAGGGAGTAATTTGTTGCATATACAAAATTATCATGTTGATCACTTATTCTTAACAATAGCAAAATCACAAATTTATGCTTATATGCGATCAAGAAGAAGAGGATGCCTCATACATGATGTATGAACTATGATGGTATACTTGCAATGAAGACATTGGTACAGTTAATGGCTTAGTCTTCAAATGACAAATGAAATGCACCATTTGGAGGTTTATGTTCTCATGATCACAATCACTTAAGTATCCGACAATGTTATGATCATCTATGACAAGACATCTTCTTTTGATCATCACTTGAAAAACAGAGACATCCATGTTCAAAATTGTTATTAAATAATTCATCTCTCTAAGAGCGATCCATTAGATGCTTATGCTACAAGTGAAAATTCCAAGTAGCTTCAATCAAATTTATTGTTGATGTAAAAATTCAAGATGAAACTCAATCATAATTTAGGGAACTTCTTAATCACCAAACAAGCAATCGAATGTTGTAGATGGATTGCAATACTGGAGTATGTAGAGGTCGAACAGAAGTTTAGATCTTATAAAATGGGTTAGAGATTATTTTTGTGGTACTGAAAAAATATTAGGTACGTTGCACGTTCCTACGACCATCCAATGAGAGCAAATATAAATTAGCATCCCTACCCTCTCTCTCTCTTCTCATTGGTGGCCTCAGGTGCGTGCAACTCACCTAATAGTTCTCCAATTTTATTAGATCGATATTCACAACATCATAAAATATTGGACTTATTGATTTTTTTGCCATTGAAGTACAAAAATTTGACTATAATTATGTTGATGCCAGTATAAATTAATAGGTTTCCTCACCACTTTGTACCCCATGCATAGGTAATCCCCAACACGAATATTATGAACATAATATTGCATAAAACTTACACATAAATGAATTGTTCAGTAGTAATGACTACATAAATATATGATGTTTCCCCTCTCAATTTCTATGGTCCACGTTGCCATCTTTCTTGACTTTGATTGAGTCCATCATCATAATATAAATAATGTTTTGATATCTAGTGTGACATTTTTTGGACTCTTAAAGTGTCTAGGCATGGAAAATGTCCAACAAATTTATTATATATAGTGGTGAAATCAGAGGGTGGTTGTCAAAGCACTTATCAAGTATCATATAATATTCTAAAAAAATTTGATAATTATTTAATATTCAGTATATTTTGAATTTAATAATTATGTTCATAATAATCATAAAAGTTTTCAAGAGAGAAAAATAATATTTTTAAATATTTGTCACATTTTTTTTAATTATTTATTTAATCACTAATGAGGCATCATGCAAATAGATGGACTGCTTACATTTGTTTAGTTGTTTAAGCTGCCCTTGGTGTCACGCCTCCTTTCAAAGCTTAAGCTGCCGCTGCACATGCTGTCAATTGGAAGTAGATGAGGAGAACCAACATCACAAATGGAGTTGAAATCAAAGGTGGTTGAGAGGGGTACTCATCATCTTTACTTTTTTATTCATCTAATGGATTAAATATTTTGTTCTCTTAAATTTAAATAGTTTAATTGTAACTTTGTTCTCTTAAATTTTAGTACTTTTTATGCTACAAAAATGATAGCCTGCTTTGTTATGATTGAAAACCTCTAAAATATCTGAATTCGTACCTAGCTACCATGTTTCCTACCACACCTAATCTATAGTTCTCTTACTAGCTTTATGCTTCTCCAAATATTATAGGATAGTGTTTTATTTAAATAATAAATATTTAAATTGGATAAGACCTTCAATAGTGTGTGTGTATGTGTGTGTGTGAGAGAGAGAGAGAAGAGGATGAAAGTTATGATATGTAAGATTTCACTATAATGTTATGTTTCTTCTAAAATAAAAAATCACAATAAAGAGCATATAAATTACATTAAAATGGTAAAGGATGAACTTAATTGACATTAAATGGCCATATAGCAACATAATAATTAAGTAATAGCCAGGTTAGGCATGTCAAATTCCTTATATTATGTATGATTCCTTATGATTTTTACATCTAATCAAGAATTATATTTGTTTGTCTTCTAGGAAAATGTGATACATTGCATCATAGACTTTTACTAGTTCACTCATAAATGATTAATTATCTTCGCAATGTCACTTATGAAATCATAAATTTTGTATGGTAACTCGACAATATGGCACTATTATGTGTTTATGTTGATATGTTTTGTGTTTTTCATTCTATCATTTAGTATGGTGACATGGAAGGGTAAGTTTAATGTATTTAAACTTTCAAAAAAATTGCAAAGCAAGAATATTTAAGAAAATGCAGTTTATAACTTGGAAGGTCTCCAAACATAGCTTTGTTCCTTAACTGAAAATTAAAGGGCATTTCATATAAAAAATAATATGGATGAATAAGTGAGTCTAGGATCATCCAAGGATGCATCAAAACTCATTTCAATCGAAGAATATTCCATCCTTTTCCACTTCTGACAACCTGTCTATAACCAAGGGCCAACCACAATCTACATACTCAAGGACTTCATCCTCCCTTGAGATTTTCCATTTTTGTAATGATAATCCAAAAAAAAAAAAATTAAGTATAAATTTTATACATTTTATATCATGAATAGTTAATATAAATTTAATGGAAAAGTATATGTGATTAAGAAAAAAACTTTTAATTTTTTGAGATTTATGTAAGAGAGATCTTCTTTGTTCAAAGGTTTTATTTAATAAAATATTTGTTATAACTTTTGAATAAATTCACTATAGCTCTTTTATTACATCTCGAATATCTCTTTATGGAAAAATTTACCATTCTATTTAAGGAAACTAGAATAAACACTAAGATATATACAATATGGTGCCTAGGAGCAATATTATAACACTCAAGTGCTTTACTTAGCACCTAATAACTATACATGGTGTCTGGGATTTATATCTTGGGGTTATCGAATTTCTTGATAGAAACTGATACTGAAGTGCTAGAACATAGCTTTAATGCACTAACTAAGATGTCTGGGTGTCTAACTTTATTTGTCTAAGAGCTTATCATACTTGTATACTTATTTTTGTCAAATGAAAGACAAATCAAAATATGTCACTGAAGTATTGATCCTACCACTCCAACCATTAGCTTGTCCCAATGTAGGCTCAAACTCAACATTGTTATTGATGGGTTCCTCTATTGTAATAGCCCACATTTTCTATTGCCTCCAAAGTACTGTTAGCATTACGAAATGGTGTGATCTCCAATTTAGTGTGTTCTCAGTCTTCTTCTTCAAATACATATGGAGGAGGTCTTCTAAACTAAAAATTTAAGATATAACATTGCTCCACCAAGTGCCCAAACATTCTACACTTGCTACAAGAGCAATATATTGTTCCATAATGACATACTACCAATATACTTTCTATGTTGAACTAATCCATACCACCTCAGCCACTGGTTGGGTGATGTCCCTCTCCATAAGTACTTTAGCAGCCAAAGGTCTTGTAAGGATAAAATTTGGTATATCAAGCTTCATAGGTCTCCCAAACATAGCTCCTAATGAAAAGAGAATTTGGTGATTAAAGAGGTGTACTTTAAGACCAGAAAAAAAGTAACCATATAGGCACAATTGGAGATTCAGAATGGGGGTTGAAATCAATAGAACATTTAAGGTGCTTCATATATATCATGTCAATTTTGTTAAATTTTTTTGGAAAAATTCCAAACATGTTCTTCCTCCCTACCTAATTGTACCATGATGTGTCTCCCATCAAAGACACCAGCCTTCCAATCTTCCGTCATCTTCAAGCTCTCAAATGCCTTCCTTATAATTTCCATTTTGGAGTGTCCATAAAGAAATTTACCATCCAGAGCAAACTTGCAAAATTTAGAGAGGTATGTAGTGTCATTCATGGTAAGAAATAAAGCCGGTTTTCCACTCCTACTCTCAGCTTTCATGACAAGCGAGCACTCCATTTATCCATCCAGAAGATCATAAAAACTTTGAGGAAATACATAATTTTTCCTATCGACAACCTAAAAGAAGCATGATGAGCTAATACATTAGCAAATGTGGGTATCTCCATCCTAAAACTGAACGACACAAATTCAAAATTCAACAAAACAGTAACTAAATGTTGCAAGAACCCTAGATATATATATATATATATATATATTTATATATATATTATTTTTTAATTTTTAAACTCATTTAACTCTCTGCCTTTCTTAACCTAGGAAGTATAATCTTCATTTCATTCATTCTATAACCATACATTGAATGTCTAGATCCTAACTTGCATTATAAAGAAATAAGAGCATCACTCCAGCATTCATCTATGCACACATCATCAAGAACATGCAATTCATGCAGCCACATCATACATAACATCCACATATTCTCATTATTCTTCTTCTTCGATGTTTTTTGTCATTGAATTCTCTTCATGCATTTTTATTGTAAAACTCAAAGGAGAAAGCTTAGCGGTCAACTCCACAATGAAAACTTGCTTGGTGGCTAATATTCACCGTAAGCTTCTTTTTGTATGTAGGTGAATTCTATATTTTTTTTTATATTTAATTCATTTTTTTTGTTGTGAATAAAATAAGTCCTATGCTTTAATTTCCAAGAAAAATCTATCTCATCCAATGTTAAAATTCCAAACAAGACAACTAAACAGTAAGGCTAAGTGTTATTTTAACCTTACATAAAATTCTCATAAACACCAAAATTACCCCACACATTATCATGCACAATACCCTTAAATTGTAACAATTTATTCTAACATTTTATCTATCAAATAGTGTCATAAACATGATTATAAGGTATCTGTTAGGCTGTAGTTTCCACCATAACCTATTAGTTTCTACTCCTATTTCCTTATTATAATAACCTTAAAAATATCTTTCAAAAAATCTATATAGCATCTTTGACTATCATGGCTTATACTTTAAATGGTCTGTAGAATAAACCCAAAAAATTCAAGTCAATCCAACTTAGGATATTTTAATCTTGTTTTGAGATTCCATCCATTAAACCAAACAAACTTTTCTGGATTTGCTCTACTAAGTCTAAGAACATATTAGATACTTCTTCTTATCACCTATAAGCTTTTCAAAAAAAAAAACCAATAGCCTACATCAATTTTGTTATTAGAGCCAAGATTGAAGAAACATCGGGGGAGCATTAAAAAAGGATTGGAATCTTAGGGTCCGTTTGGGGCAGCTTGTGCGTTACAGGATAAGCTGTTTATCCTGAAAAGCGGCCCGCGGGCCAGCCGCAGGGGTCGATTCACGGTCTGCGTTTAGTGTAAAAACCCAAACGCAGTTTCGGATAAGCTGATGAAACGCGCGAACCAGACAGTACGGTGGCGTTTTGAAAACGCCGCCCACACTTATAAGCTGCCCCAAAAGGACCCCTAATCGCTAATGAGATTGGATGCTTGAAAAAATTACTTGCATTGAGTGAATTTTAAATAAAAAAATAATTTAGTAAGGAAATTATTTATAAGCTATTATTTTTATTGGATTTTAATATTTGTATTTGATCAAATATATTTTCTTCTTAAATTTTATTATTACTTTTTTAAAATCTAATATCTTAATTTAATGATATATTGCCTGCACTTTATGATATCACTTAATATTAGACAAATGAAAATACAATAAATTTTGAATTAACAGACAGAAAATATGAAGCCAATATTAATGTTGATATGATTGCCACTATTCTAAAACCTAAATTTCTACCATTTATTTCTATTTCCCTTCTATATAACTTTAATTTTCTTATAATAACTTTTATGGTCAACAATTTTATATAATTATTCTAGCAGAAGTGCTAGTTAGCATATACTTTCAAGCTAACTCATATTCAAGAAGCAAAGGATCTAGTGGTGCATCATCATGATCTACCAATAATGGACACTCCATCACCTATTAGATTGCACAAAAACTATTTTCAAAAGTGTTAAGTAAAGTGTAAGAAAATTGATGTGGCATGAGGTACCAATGTAAGAAGAAATTGACTAATTAAAATCACAAGCTAAGAAAAAGATTATATAGTGCTATTGTTCAATGTGTTTGAAGTTTAGGTGAGATTTATAAATTTTGTCTTTTTATGTGTTCATGATATATTTTATAATATGTTTATAATTTTGTAGTGAAAATATTTGGTTTTGGTTGTTTTTTTGTGAGTTTAGTGGTTGGGCAGGCGAGTGAAGGAATGACTACTAGCGTTTTAGTTCTTGAGGTCGAGCACGCTCCAGAGACATACATTGGATACATTTGAAATTGGCAAGGTTTTGTAGGAAAATCATTTATAATCTTATTGTAAATGGATATTTCTATTTGCATTTGGCCAAATATCATTCCATCCTATTTCTTATTAAAATATTTTTTTAAAATTGAATGTCGCATTTTGATGATATATTACCATCACTTCATGATACCACATCTTAATAAGTATACATAAAATATGAGATTATTCGATAAAATAAAATAAGTTTGCTATGAAAATTAAGAAGATTAAGATATCATTAAATATTTTAAATATGACATTCCATTTAAAATTCATTATGAACTAGATAAAAATTACACGAGATTAAAATTAATTCTATTACCACAATCTTAACCTCTAAATATCCACCATTCATTTTTGATGGCCTTCTACCAAATTTAATTTTCTTTATAATAACTCTTAGTGGTCAAAAATCTTATATGATTATTTCATAAAAGTAATGTTTAAGAGAAACTTTTGAACTTTCCCATTTGCAAAAATTTAAGAGATTTTTTTTTTGGATGA
This sequence comes from Phalaenopsis equestris, assembly GCF_001263595.1. Lineage (NCBI taxonomy): Eukaryota > Viridiplantae > Streptophyta > Magnoliopsida > Asparagales > Orchidaceae > Phalaenopsis > Phalaenopsis equestris. The sequence continues at coordinate 55,552 of NW_018164779.1, read as the reverse complement.
TACCATATGATGATGTACCAACATCAGGAATACTTGACCACATATTACTTGCCATAAAAATTCTTCAAAAAAGTGTTAATTAAATTTAAATAGAATAAATGTGATACAAGATGCCAGTGCAAAAAAGATATATACCAATCACTTGATCATAAGCAGATAAAAATAAAAACCTAGTACTCTTATTCTACATGTATAAAATAATTATAGAAAGTTATGAATTTTATATTTTGGTAATCTATTTTTTTGTGTTGATGAGATATTTTATAATATTTGTATGATTTTATAGTTAGGGTATTATATTTAGAGTTGCTTAATGAGAGTGAAAGAGGGAGAGAGAGAGTATTGCTATGTTGAGTGTAAAAGTAAAATATTATGTTGATATGTTACTTTTACTAAATTTTGAGTTTGAAATTAAAATGAGAAAGCTTTGGGGACAACTCCATTAGAAAGACTTAGGGACCGTTTGGGACTGTTTTCTGTCTGTATTGCTTTTCAGACTGCCTCCACAGTTCTGTTTGATGAACTTATTTCTTGCTAATTTTAAAAATTTCTATAGTAGAAAGATATTTTTTTCAACCTAACCAGTTAAAGTGTGGTGGCTGAAAGAAAATTGTGGTCTAACTTTTTGAAATTAAAATAAATTTATAATTCTCTTCACAGCTATTTGAATAACAACTTCTTCTGCAACAGCTTCATAGCTGCTTCTTTAAGCTGTTACACCTACCCCAAACAGACCCTTAGCTGGTGGCTACTCCTCACCATATACAACTTTTGACATTAAATGTATTACATATATTTGATTTTATTTCATTTTATTATTAAATAATCATTTTACCATACTTGCATGCGATACTAATATTTTTACTTTCTTTAATCTACAAGAAAATCATATATCATGTCCTGTTAAAATTTAGCTAATAGAATAAGAAAATTCGACTTAGTCTTATTCTCTTTGACTTTTGGAGTCCTCAAGCCTCTTAAAATTTCTTATATAGTCAAAAATTAATTCACGCACACACGCCTTCATCAATTTAGATGAACATGGTCGAATTATTTTGACCAGGCTAAAGTTTTCACCCTACCAAGTTGATTCATATTTCTTTTTTATCCTAAACACTTTTAGATCATGTAAAAATTCAAATATTTTTCTTACAAAGTCCTTAAGGTATTCTTATCCTAAAAATCTCCTTCGAAAAATTTCAACTAATAAGCCTAAATCTTCAATCAACAAAACTTTTTTGGCCTAGTTTTGAGTTTGCATTCATTTCATCAACCAAACTCCATTGGACTAGGTATTATAACTCTAAAAACATATTAAATACTTCTCCCTACAATTTCCAAGAGTTTTTACAAAATAACTTTAGCCCATATTACTCCTCATCATAGTATTATAACAACCCTTATCATAATATTATATTAACCTATAAAAAGCTCCACAAGAAGGGTAAACCTTTGAATATGCTCCAATGCATTTTGTAGCATCATTATCATTTCCTCCTCAAAGTCTACAAGTTGCCTAAATGTAAAAAATTTTTGGTTGTTATTCATGCTCATTGAGACTGATCTCTTATTATAATCCACTTCAAGTTATACCCCCTTCTATTAAATAGTACGATTTATGCTTTACTAAATCTATGAGGATGCTGAATCCAAAAGCTTTCATAACTCAAGCAATCCATACCTAACATATTTTGAAAGATAAAGAGAGATAAGAGAAAAGAGAGAGAAGTCAAAGAGCGGGAGAGAGACTAATACACAGAGAAGCTTTGATTTTTATTTTTTAAAAGGATAGAATCCAAGAGTTGTATGCCTCTCCTGAAGGAGACCATCTTTTCGATTGGCTTAGGACTAGTTGACATATGGATACTCATCACATAACTAGATGAAGTTGCTCGTACGACGACCATGGCAACTTAGTTGAGTGATTTGGTCAAGCTATCATATAGGCCAAGTTGACCTATGAGCCATTCTAATCTGAACTTCTTAACTCAGCTATCCAGTATTTGGCTATTTTATATGTTAGATTTTTACCCTCACCCTTAATAGTTTTAATTCCTCCTAATAAGGCGCAGACAATTGTTGTGTTAATTTTAAACGGGCATTTTTATTTTCTCCCTTAAAATAAGCTTCTATTAATTTATAATTATGTGGTGCCAGCAGATGTGGGGAAGGTGAATTAGTTTAATGGATATCATCAACATTAATTAAGTATAAGCTAAGCTAAACTGAGTCCACTGTTAAAATGATTGGCGCTATCGAAGAATGTCAATATCAACCCATTTGGATTAGAAAATAAAGGAGCAATCACGACCATTTTTCCACTCTACATAACCCCGCAGGATTAAACCATTGACTACAGAAAATTTTAATTTTTCATACTTTTTTGTATTCACAGAATATAGTTTTTAAAAATATAATTACATTGAAATTATTATACTATTTATATATATGAAAGGAAATCGACATTTGGCCGTGTGCTTTTAGGCCCCATGATGAGAACCTACGTTACGTGCCTAAGATTCCAGAGTCCCGGCATCACGGTAGGATTGAGCAGTTGACCTGAGGGGACTTACAGTGACCCCACCACCAACACGTCAAGGCTTGCGGCAGGCGCGCGCGCGCACACACACACACACATAGGATCATCTTCGGCAGTGTAAGTCCTCTCTGGTTCATGGTTTGATTCTGCCTCTGGCGACTGTTGTCCTAAGGCAAGGGTACAAGAATATTTAGAACCATGGGTCGCCCTCAGACCTGACGACGGTTGAGCGAATAGAGTGGGTTGAGGACCTCTCTCTCCGACCCATTCTTTTTTGAGAATATATATATATATATATAGTCTTCAGAAAACTGGCCCCACCACCAGCTAAAAAAAAATTATTAAGTAATTTCTTTTTATTTTGCTGGATTTACTTTAAGATGAATGTGATAAAAATATTAATTAGTTAATTATGTATTGTATTAATTTTAAAATAAATTTATTAAATTTAAGACTTATTCTCACTAAATCTGACTGAAGTTATATTAACTTAAAATTTCTCTAAATTTTAATTTGATACCCATTGATGCTTATTTATATCTACTTTAAGTATTAACATTATAATATTCTCTACAACAAAAATCAAGAAAATAGTATTTGAATAATTAGCTTGAATAAGAGATATATTTTGTTTCTTGCTTATTTATATCTACTTAAAGTATAGTATTATAATATTTTCTATATCAAAAATCATGAAAATGATATTTGAATAATTAGCTTGAATAAGAGAGATTTATTTCAGCTAATATATTTTTAGCATATTTGTTTAAGTTAGTGACCACAGAAGCAAAACTGGGAATATTTTATGCTTAAATTAACTAAAAATAAGAGCAGCTTTGTGAGACCAAATAGGTTCATTTAAACTGTTAAGTGACTGTCAAAATTGGTTTAAAAGGTCCTGAATTGGAAAAAATATTGCGTCCGTACATGGTCGGTAGCCATCACATCTGGGAATGAGGTGTATGCCGAGCTGTAACCCGACCATTCGTCGCCCACATCTACGGACGACTGATGCAAATTTTCCTTCATGACTGGGGACATGCTCTATGTTGTATGCTTTTATATCTTTTTAAATAACTAATAATAAAATATGCTCCAATTCCCTTCATTGAATCTCCTATAATACTCTTAAAGATGAATTCAAAATTCATACTGCCTTGACACAATATAACATACTCTTAAAATAGATGAGCAAATCCATATGAATCTTAATCATGATGAATATGAGTATTATTTGGCCTAAATTAAATTATAATAAGTGCAAGAAAATCATTTATGTAATTTAGTTATCTAGAAAAATTATGACTTTTATAATCTCTCTCAGATTATTTTAACAATAATTAAAAATCATAAAATATATTAATTAATTTTATGGTGCTCAAGTGAAAATTTGAATTTTAATGTTTAAGTGAAATTTTGATTATGAGTGAAAATTTCAATAGTTGATGAAAAAGAGTGATTGATTTTTAAATTTCCGTGTATGTAATTGCCCCAAATAATAGGATAATTACGTACAAATCATTCCAAACATTACGAAGTCCTCAAAGGCAGCTTGCACAAGGAAATCTTTGAGTCGGGAGCAGCATGGCTTGGAGTGGAAGAGAGACCATGCTGTATGGAACTTTTCTGTCTGAGCCCGGCTGAAATTGAAAAGAACTTTGATTCTCCTGCGAGTAGAGGTAAAGGTAAAGAGGGCTGTGATTAGAAAGTCTCAGCTCCTGCATGAAAAAGCCCAAAAGAAGCTGCTTTTTTAAGGAGTCAAACAATAAGAAAAGTGAAGTTGTCTTGACACTTTGTTTTCTTCATTTTTGTTATTGCGAAATTGACGATTCGCTTATACGCAGATCTTGTCGTGTCTAGATAGATAAAGCTTGCTTTGGAATTGGAAGATTTGAACTATCTGCGTGTAGTGACTTCTGATTGAAAGCCTGATATGAGAAGTTTTTTTCTTGCACACCTCATTCTGGTCATATTCCAATTCTTGGCTTGAGAAATTTTGTCTAAGATATTTACAAGTAAATCATTCTCATAATTTTATCGAACTAAGAAACCGATATGCTTACGCGTGCCTTGATAAAATCATTGAGAATTTGATAAAAATAAAAATGATGAGTTGAGATTTTCTATCAAATTTTAATATTTGATTGAAATTTAAAATATGAATGAAAAATAATGATAGATTTGTAAATAACAAATATTAGGTGATCTAGATGTAATTGCCCCAAAAATAATCCACCAACAACAAGTATAATTCAAACATTTTTTTCGCTACTTCGAAGCCTAAAAAACACATTATAAAAGTCCCACGCAGCTTTCCCCTCTTCCCCCACAACCATTACTAAGGCCGAAGAAAGAAGTCAGTCCAGCTACCGGATTCTTTTCTGAGCTGTGATGGGAAAGAAGACGCCGACGGTGGCCTGCCGCGCATGGCGTCTCCTCCGCCTCCCGCTCCTCTGGACCAGAAAAGGCTTCGATTTGAAGCCCCGCTCCCTCGACGACGACTCCCGCCTTCTAAAGCTCGAAACTTACCCCTCTCGTTGCAGCGAGCGCGAGTTCTCCTTCGACGACACCCCCTCCAACCAATTCAAAAAGCACCACCGCTCCGTTTCCCTCTGCCTCCTCCCTTGCCTCGCTCCCTCCGTCGACTTCGAAGGCGAAGATGAAGATGAACTCTTCCTCAGGAAGTCGAGAGAAGACAGTGATGAATTGGATCCTGGTCGGCGTATGGTTGAGGCGGAGGAGGACTGGGATTCGCAGTCTTGTTGGTCGGAAGCGATGACGGAGAAGGGAGAGGGGGAGGAGGAGGAGGAAATTGATTCCCGGGCTGAAAAGTTTATCACAGAGTTCTACCAGCAAATCAAGCTGCAACCCCGTTTCTCGCCTTTGGCCGGGCGCCATGATGGTAAGAATATTACGTGTGGATAAGATAGGAGTGATTCGATGAGTTGCATCTGCACAATGGATGTGATACAGTGAAGGTCCGAACTCCCACTCTGCTGTATTACATCCATTGTTCGGATGCAGCTTTATGTCTGGACTCCGAACATAATATTTTTTCAAATCGGCACATAATATTTTTCTCCACGGTGAGATGCTTTGCAAAGGGAAGAGATGTTGAGGCGCTCAATTAGCACTTGATGGAACTGCCGGTGCTGTATCAGTTCATCTTTTTGTATGTATAATCTTTTGAATTGCTTTTTTGCAAGTCCTCTGTACTGATTAATGATGGATTGGGGATGATATGATGAGATTGGAAAAAAAAAAAATTAGAAAATTTTTCAAAAACGGAAATTAAATTTAATTGTTTCAAGTGTATTAGAGGGTGTCATAAGAGTAAGATTAATTTCATCTTACTCTATGGCAGTAAAATTGAAGAGATTTATAGTTTTTATTTCTTTTTATTTTCATTTCTAAAAAAAGGTTTTTTTTTTATTTCTGGTAATTAATTATTTAGTTCCTGTCTCATAAGTACAAGTCCGTAGAAATTTCTTTTTGTTTGATTAAGACTTAGTGTCTGTTTGGGGCAGTTTATTTAGTGCGGTGGCGTTTTGAAAGTGCACCTGATCTGTTTAGGTAAACTACGTTTTGGCAGTTTATGCGTTTTCAAAACGTTGAAAACAACGTTTTCACACCACACTTATCTAGGTGCGGTTTATCTAGGTGCGGTGGCAAGCTTTCTGGCAGCGGTTTGATTTTTTCAAAAATATAAAAATTTGTAATAATTACTACACCTAGCTTATCAGCAGATTATATTTTAATCAATTTATCAACAGATTATTCAATAAATTGCAACTGGCCCAAACAAACTCTTAATTTGACTTATTTTAGAAATATGTTTCTAGCAGCATTATATTGCTGGTTCAATGGCTTCATGATATTGATATGAAAGATTAGAAAAGATAGAAGTGGTTGTGCAGCCTGACAAAATTGATTAGAGTTTAGTGTAATAATGCAAAATGGTTTCCAGCTAATTAGCTAGGAATATTTTGCACATGCATGTGTAGGAAAAATATGAATTTTACCTAACGAACCATTTTTAATGAGCAATACAGATGGTTAGTCACATCGCTACAGGAGTACATCATTTTATTTCTCTTTAAAATTTAATTATCTAAGAAAGTTAAAGTCAGGCATCCAATTTGACACGAACTGTACATAAGAATGAGGGCTTCTCATGTTTCACAAAGTACTACATTTCATGCAAGAAAGAACACAATGAAGAAACAAAAAAAGTGAAAATGTTAGAATGCGGAATTGTACTTTTGAAATGCATGCCTCGATAATTAGAGTCGAGAGAATGAGGAATAGATAGAGAGGAAAATGTTAGTGAATTAATAGTGGAGAGGCAGAGGACAAAGTTCTGGGACTGAGTTCTTTTATTCATCGTCAAATCTCCTATTTATTGGAGGCCCTCTTGCGCAATTACAGAATGAAGAGAGAGATTATGGAAATGACCATCAATTGTCGAAAGGATAGAATAATTATGAAAACTGCCCTCAATATAATCAATGTGTGCAATTTAAATCCTGTTATGGCGGTAAACAGCCGGTCAACATTTTTTGAGAATTGATTGAACAATTTACTTCCCATTGAGCGCACTCTATAAATAGAGTCAAAGACTTGGCGATGTATCTTTATGTTTTCTCCTAGTTCGGCGAGGTACATCATGGCTGATGATATGAGCAAAGTCGATGTGGATTCCTGAATTCTGGCCAAGGTGGGCTGTGGGGCCTTGACTCCTATAAAGAGGAAAGGTGTGAAAGAAAATGGATGAGACCCGAAGCTTCTCCGGTTGATTTAGTTGGCTCGTTTGCTAGTGTTGAGGAACAATCGCCGAAAAAGCTTTGTGATGAGAAATTAGGGCAAAGAAAAAAAGGAATCGACACAAATCCAAAAGAACACACAGAGATTTATGAAGTTCGGCAAAAATTGCCTACGTCCTCAGGAGCAGAGCGGTGACTTCCTTTTCAATATTCAAAAATGTTACAAGATACACAAGAGTATAAAATACAAGATTCAGTATCTCACTTAGGGTTACAAACAGAATATATATAAAACCCTATAATACAATATGTAATTATTTAAATTACCCTTGTATCAAACCGCAGGGTGTTGCCCCCGCACCCCTAACCCACATAAGAAAACTCCCCCGATTGGACAGATCCTTCAGCTCCACTCTACTCTTGGGCTCCGCTCTGTTCTAACAGCTGTCCCATTTATGGTATATGAGCCATACCTAACACTTTGTCAGGAAGCTATGGCTTCCGAGCCAATGAAGGTGTTGAGGAGAGCAGAAAGAAGCTGAAGGGAGTGAAAATCATCATCTCTTCTCAGTCACCACTGCCAAAAGGCAGAGAGACCTCATCACATGAGAGAGAAAAGTTTTTGAAGGGCCTCTCCTCAATATATAGATTTGTGAGTACATAAAGCTTTCTTTAGTCATTTAGTGGTTTTTAACAATTTTTTTTATGTTATCCCAACACAGATGAATTGGTGGGGTCGAAGAGCTGTGAAGAAGATGTGCCTTCGAAGGACGTTGCAGAGTCTGCTCCCACTACGAGGGCCAACCTATAACTTGGGATCATGAAACTTCTGCCATCAATCACCCTGTGGGTCACCGGTCACTTGACCCTTTGCTTGCTACTAGCTCTCACCAGGGGCAAATAGAGTAGTGGTTGTCTCCTCTCGGATCCATTGAGCATCAGGCAGACAGGACCAGATCCTTGGCGATGTTGGTTGGTTATTTGGAGGGAGCGGTCAGAGCTTCGTTTATAGATCCCGTGAGGGAGTTATCAGCACACCTGACCACTACAAACTAGAAGGTAGTGGCCCTAAGGGAGGATTTTTCCATTCTGCGAAGTGGGCTGACCGAGGCGTTGCACGAGCTAGAAACGCTTCGCAAGTCGGCCGATCTGGGCATGTTCCATTGTGAGGTCAACCGAGTGGACCAGGTTAGGTTGGTAGAGCAAAGGTCTTCCAAAAGTTGACTTAGATAGGGTATGTCTTGACTGAGGCCTTGGAGGACTCATTCATAAAGCATTTTGTTAAAGACTTGTAATAATTTCAGTTGTAATAAAACGATCTTCTAATAAATTTGAAAGGATCTTTGGTGTGACACTTATCATTATGTGAAGCTTTTTCTTACACGTCTTCCTTAAAAATATGGCAAAGGGTCATTTCTTTTTACTTTACGCATTTTGACTTCTTTCTTTGTGCCTTGAGTCTTTTCTTCTTTTTTTTTTCTTTCAGCAGACTTTTGGTTCTCTTAGATGGCTCCCAAATACTCCCACCATTCTTTGGCTTTACACGAGTGTCGACCCTTTGTTCCTGACGGGCGACAACATGAAAGAGTTTAGAGAAAGTTTGTTCTTCATGACAACATCGCTTTTCGGGGATGTCAGGGTCAGCGCGAGTGACAGATGACTTAGGTAAGGATCTGGTCTTCTATCAAGACTAGATCAATTATGGCCTCTGGTTGCCTCTGCATGATGAGCTTCGGAGTATTTTAAATACGTATGAGGTCATTTCGACACAAGTGTTGTCGAACTCCACAGCTATCATAATGACTTTCATTCCTTTTTGTAGTCAAGAGCGCATTTCATGGTCGATAGACTTGTTCAAGCATTATTACTCATTTAATTTTGATAAGGAAAACTTCGCATGTTTTTAGCAGGCAAAGAACTCCATCTGCTTGAGGTTGGAAAATAAAATAAAGGAGTGGAAGAAGAGGTTATTGGCTGGTTCTCGCTCTGGCCACTAAGAAATTCTTATCAAGCCATCAAAGTAAGCGATGAATAGAAAGATGTCTTTTCCTTCAATTATGGATGTTGTTAGGTCGTTATCTCTCGATCCTATAGTACATTGTCGAGGTGACAGTTACCCACGTACTGTGGAGCAAAAAGATTGAGGAACAGTGCCACCTTTCAGATACTGATGAGGGGATCTGAGCCAAGGCAACAAAGGAGAAGCTGATCGTCAAGCACTGAAAGCAGTAAGATCTTCTAGGGCCAAGAAATTCTGTAAGAAAATAAGGACCTGCTTCCTTACAATGTGGCCTCGAGAAACATCACCTCCGTGTTTGAAACTAGCATTGGTATTCAAGATGCGGTGACCAGTAAGGTTACCACCATCCCTTGTAAATATGCTTCTCATTTTGTTAGTGTATGGAAAGGTGATAGGAGAACATCCATTTCTAAAGGCATTCCAGATAAGACCGCGGTCGTATCCCCCTCTTCCTTGAAAACTGGCGCATCACTGGGTGTCGCCTCTCCATCGAATTCGCAGGTCGAGGATCCTTCTTTTGTTGCCTTATCTGCAAAAGTTGAAGCTAGCCAAGCCACTCCTGTTGCCTCACCCAGTTATTCATTGGGAGAGTCAACTTTGTCTTCCTACGATGAGACCCCGTCTCCTCTGAGGGAAAAAAAGGTCCATCAGCAGGGAAAGGAGCCGGTGGAAGAAATAGATGTCTCACATCCTCCTCCTTTGATAAGGACCAAGGGTGCCTTCGAGATAGAGACCATGCATAAGAGTGTGGGACGATGTGGCTCTGATCTGACAAGCAGTTCGGTGATTGATCTGTAGACTGGTATCCACAGACGGATGAGGACAAAAGCAACCTCCCAAATTTGTTAAACCTGTTATAGTCTAAGGAGCTCAGTAATACCTTGGGGGGCTTCAGCCATCTGAAACTCCTCTAGAATGTGGATCTATGGCAACTGATGGCAGTATAGAGCACCCATTTCCTGGGGCTGGCCATGCTCAAATTGGAAGGGACCCTGGATGGAGCTCAAAAAACCATTTAAACTTTGAAATTCAAATATCATGTTTTCGTCAGCCATTTATTTGTATTTTAAATGTTTTTTTGAACTAAGTTTTTGATTGAGAGTCAAACCACGCTCCCAACCACTTTCCATAAAGACTGGTTAAGATTTAACAATTGATTGGTTTGCATCGGGCTTAAGTCATCTTTTTCCACACCCTATTTAGTTGATTGAGACTTTTTTTCAGCCGAGTTTGTTTCTTTTGCTAGATGTTAATCTTTTCACTACCTTTAAGGGCTACTTTCTGGGGGCTTGTCTTTGGAATGCTTTGCTTTACACACGTCCACGGATCTTATCATTAGTGAGCAGATAATCATTTCCATAAACCCGGCCTTTTTGACTTCAGACGTTTGGGTTTATGATTTGAAGAGGGTACAAACAGTAAATTGATCCGTTGTTACTGATCTCTAGGCTCGTGTTGATCATTATACATGTGCATATATATATTGTGTTTTTATTTATTTATTTTTTTTGGCATGCCTATGTTCCACAAGCTCTAAAGTCAGTAACCAAATTTTCTTGCAATGCCTTTGCTTGAATCAGGTTCCCCGAGCGTCAATGCATGGGCATCGACCATTTTGGCATTGCAACCTCATTATGTTACCCTGGTGGTTAGGCATTAAATGTTGCATTGATTGTGACAAGCATCTCTTTTCTCTTTCCTTTTCAGAAACCTGACTGTTGAGCCTTCCTAACAATGTCAGGCTCGTAGGTGTCAGGCTGGCTTGTCACAATGGGTCTATTTGCATACTTTTGTAGGGTAAATCTTGTAGGGATTGTTGACCATTTTCCTTTTAAATGGGTGGATGGTCTCCACTAATTGCTCTCCCATTCGAAGGAATGTTGCTAGCCCGGGTGATTCAAATCTGGGCGGCCTTGCGAGGAATCAAATACGGAGGTGACTTTCTATCGATGGAAGTGACGAGCCCCTTCCTGACTATGTTTTAATTATTTTTTCCTTCAAGTAACATGTCAAAAAAAGAGACTTTGTTTGATTTGCGTGTCAAATGCGACTCCAGTAGTGTTTGACACTCTGTTGAAGGTCCTCTCCACAAACGATTGTATTGGATCCCAAGCTAAGGAGGTGTTGAGCACATTCCTAGAGAATGCAATGCATTTTTTTAGCTATGGCTACCAGAAAGGCCCATAAGCCATCGAGAAGCCAGTACTCATTTTTCGGCCATCTTTTGATCCTCTTAGTGCGAGGAAAAAAATCTGAGACATGAGGGGAAACTGGTGTTTGTGACGAGGGCTTGCTGGCTGGCTGACACCTTTTTTCTCTCGCTCCCCATGCCTTCTTTCTTGACTTTGAGAAAGATACAGAAGAGCATGGGTGAAATGGGAGTCGAGGTCGAGGGCATTCCGGTTGAGACATGGGGAACATTCATTCTCCTCCACTTTTCCCTTCTTTCGAGCATAGAAAGTGCAAAAATGGGATTCTTGGCGATACCTCGTTTATACACTCGCACTGAGCACCTTAATTTGTCTGACTGTTGTTGTCTGTTGAACCTTTAGCGAGCTTTCGATCACAAAAATTTATCAGGCAGCAGTGTCCCCTTCTTCGTCGCTCCCCTAGCCTTAACTAATTTTCACTAAGAGGATGGAAAGAATATGGGAGTGAGGAGAATAAGTGTTCTGGATGGGAGCAAGGAAAAGAAATCTAGAGTGAGCTTCGACACAAAATCCCCAATTCTTTTGAGGATGCGTTCCTCATCACAGTTTTGTAATGTATTTGCCTTTTATGTTTGCTTTTACCTGAATGCTTTGTACCTTTTGACCGAGATGGTACAATTTATGTCTTTATTATGTTGTATCTGCTTGATGTGGAGTGTATGGTCTTTTTTTACTTTGATCAATTTGTAGTTCATATCTCTCACTTTACCAATCTAATCTCGTTGGTTGATCAAAGCGCTCATTCATTATTGTTGGCTTGAAAATTGGTGTTCTAAGTTTCAGAGATCAAAATATATCACTTAATTTCCCATACTAAGTTCTCTGAGGGACTTGGGAATTATATGAGCATAATTTGTTATACTTTAAATTTTCTTGCTTTAATAGAATGTATACATTGGTAGATACACTCCCTTTTGCATATACTCAAGGAATTTATTTAAGGGGGAACTTTATTTAATTAACATCCACTCAAAGTTTGAGGGAGTTCCCTTCTGACGTGTGTCTTTAAATTGTAAGCACTTGGTGAGACTCGCTGGTTGACTACCTTCGGGCTGCTTCAAGTCTACTTTAGTTTGTCAATTGCTTGCCATGAAGAGCTAGATCCAACTTCTTTAGAACCAACTCTCTCGGAGTTAAAGTTTCATCTCGAACAAGTCTATTGAAGCAGTAAGTGGTTTTTCAGTTGACCTTCTCTTGTCGAAGTGTTGTGTTGGTCCGTGTCCCTTTCATGAGGTTGAGGACTAAGATTGACCCCTCGATGTCAACCTACTAGCATTCAATCAGACCATCATCTGGGAATGAAGAGTTTCTAATGAACATTTCTCTATGGTGGTTGTATTCAACGAGTAGCACTGCTTTCATCCCATGAGTGAGCATGTTGACCCCACTTTTGATTGAGGTTTAGTTTTTTCTCTTTAGTAGCCTAAGGTCTAGCCATAGGACTTTCCTATTGACTTTTCTTAGAAAACTAGACAATGAACCCTCATGAACCCTCACCATTACCCTCACCATTAGAAATTTTACACTCCTATTTCTCAAGCTAAAGTTCCACATATTGGTCCTAACCTCTAGCACTTAGTAGGTGGGGTCATTATTGGGGAACTCAAGATGAGTCACCCATAGGACTGCTGTACCTTAGGGTTGACCCTGGGTGTTGGTCTAAGGCTAAGGCACTCACTTGCAATCATTTACACTCACAATTACTCACTACTCTAAACCCAGAATTGCTAGGTTCTGGTCCCTTGATACTTTTGGGAGACTCCTGTAGGTGGCCCCCTAAACCCATTTGCCTTAGGCTAGGGTTTAGCTAAGAACACTACATAGAGGACCCAAAATGGGGTTTCCATTGATCCATGGCTTATTTATGGTGGTAGGCAATCCAACTCTATCAAGACACCCAACCTACCCTATTGCCCCTAAATTCCCCCAAATTACCCAAATACCCTTGGGATCCCAAATTTGGCCAAAATCTCCAAATCTAGCCAAAATACCCAAACTTGTTCAAAAATCATTTCAAACACCTTAAAAACACCCAAATTACCCAAAATCCCCAAATTGGCCAAATTACCAAAATGCTCCTCTTTGGCCCAAAATTGCAAAAATTTTATAAATTCCCAAAAATTCCCAAAACCTCCCAAATATTCCCAATTTCATTTTTCTCAACTATCACATGACCCAATTTGGCCAATTTAACCATCCTTGATCAAAACCCCCAAATTACTCTTTAAAGGCTCTTTAAAGGCCCCTTTAAAGGCCCATATTTTCTCCAAATCACCTCAAATGTCTATCCAATTGGTCTCAATTTCCCCAATCTCAATTCTGAACTCAAATTCAATCTTCATATGACTAAAGAAGACCAAATCCAAGCCCAATTGATCCATAATTTGAACCCAAGTTTGATTTAGATCAAAAACCCAATTTTTGCCCCATGACTTATTTCCACCAAATTAAGCCCATAGCCCACTCAATTGGCCAAAATTTGTGTTGAAAAATCTTCATAACATTCCTACACATCAAATTTGACCTTCAATTGGCCTTGGTAGGATCTAAATTTCATTTGATTTCAACCTAAGTCCAAAAGCCCCAAATTCACCCCAAATTGACCATGTCTCAAAATTTCACCAAATTGAGGGCCTTAACCCCACAATTTCCACTTTATCACTTCATACAAAATCTTCACAACACCTCCCTTGATCATGTGGACCATTTAATTTGGACTTATCCCAAGGCTAGCAAAACCTAGACCCATGTCTAGCCCAACATGCCCAAAATGGCCAAATCTCAAAAATCCCTCAAATTGACCTACCAATTGATCTTAAAATCAGTTCAAACCTTCACCAAAAATCTTCATAACAATCATCTACACAATGTTGATCAATCAATTGGGTCATTTGACATGGCTAACCTAACAAAAATCCAAACTTTGATCACTTGAACCCACATTGAACCTATGCATTAAAGATGGTCTAACTACCCTAAAGTCACAAAATTAACTACACCTCAGCCATTGGTTAGACCCTAAGACTGAGCCAAAACCCATCTAACCATGTAAACTAAGCCATGGTTTCCACCAAATTAAGCCCATAGCCCACTCAATTGGCCAAAATTTGTGTTGAAAAATCTTCATAACATTCCTACACATCTACACAATGTTGATCAACCAATTGGGTCATTTGACATGGCCAACCTAGCCCAAACCCAAGCTTTGATCACTTGAACCCACATTGAACCTATGCATTAAAGATAGCCTAACTTCCCCAAAGTCACCAAATTAACTCCACCTCAGCCATTGGTTAGAAACCCTAAGACTGAGCCAAAACCCATCTAACCATGTAAACTAAGCCATGGACCAAAGGTCCCCTAAATTAAGGGATTTCATTCCATTTTTTCTTAAGCTTAGGATATTTTTGCCAAAATTAAATCTCAATCCATTAAATTGATGTGACATATTCCCCTGGGTTCCCTGAGCTCCTAGCTACCTCCCCCTGGCCGGCCAGCCAGCCTAGTGGCCGGAAAATGGCCAAACTGAGAGCCACCCCCATGGAGCTTCACCCAAATCAAACCTAGAGGCCAGCTCATCCAAATCAAACTATAGAGCTCCTCTGTCCTCCACCTAAGCACCACAAAGCACCCAAACTTGTGCCCTGAGATCCACCCCATGGCCATTTTTATAAAAACTCACATCCACGACCATGGGAGGTGTGCTAAAATTTTCTTAGAGAGAGCTTCCAAAATCACTCACAGAGCTTCCTTGAGACCTCCACAGCCCATTCGAATCACTCGACTGCGTGAAATTTTAATATGTTATATCCTCTGTCAAGGGAAACATCCTCTAATTTTCAAAAGCCATAGAAAGTCTCTAGACAGAGATCTATATATTTCAAGTTTATGCAAATTATTTGCTTAAATTAATCATGAAAATTAGCATGTTGATTAGAAAATTCCAAAAAAATTTTGGAAGGTTTATGATAACCAGGGAACCTTTAGGAAAATTTTTCATGAGTTAAGTCATTTAAAATGCACCTAATTTTCATAAAAAATTAAATCACTAAGATAATTAATTTTGGAAAATATAAACATCAAAATGACTTGATTTTTTATCTCCACAATTTTGTAAGATCCAGAAAACTCTCCATAAAAATTTCAAAGTATTCTGTGTATATTTGATGGTCTAAATTGAATTTTCAAGTTAAAATCTTTTTTGGCACTTAAATGATTTTTTTCTAAAATAAAAATATAACTCAAAAAAATTATGAAAACTTGTTTTTTGAGTTCTCTGTGATAAGGGAAATTTTATAAAAATAAAATGATATTTAAAACAAAAACTTCATTTTAATCCTATTTTTAAATATTTAAAATAATTAAAAATTCATAAAAATCATATATATAAAAAATTCATATAAATGTTCTAAATTGTTTCCTAAGCACTTGGGAACAATTGGAATATTTTTCCTGATTTTCTAAATAAAGAAACTGAATTTCAAAGCTTAAAAATAATTTTTAAAGGCTAAAAATCAGTTTTCACTAAAAATAATTTCAATAAATCAAATAAAACTCAAAAAAATACAAAATCTTCTTCTCTGAGTTCTTTGATTTTAGGGAGACTTTTCAAAAATACAAAACTTAATTTTCACCATTTAAAATATTTTATATTTAATAAATACCCCAAAACTTTCAATAATTCTTAAAATTTAGATAAAATTTAAAAAATCATGAAATTTGGTCCAAAGGCTTCTCTGGTCCAAGCCTACTTCTACTAAAAATTTAAAAGAATTAGGATTTACCTTGGTCAAGTTAAAAATTTTCTTTGAAAAATCCTATTTTTGCATAAAAATAATTATATAAAATAAATCAAATTTTGAAAAATCACATTTTTCTCCTCTAATGTCTTAATTAACCTATGACTGAGGTAGGATAAAAATTTCAAAGTCATTTGAATTAAATTTGACAAATTATGAAGTGTTAGAGCCTTAGGGGCAAATGTGTAATTTTGGAAATTTAGCCTTAATTAACATTTAGGCTTAATTCAAGAAAAAAATGGGTAACCTCTGATCTTAATCAATTTATTTGATGTTTGAAACACAAGGGGTTAATTGTAGAAACCAATATCACTTTCTTAATTAAAAAGATAAGTTAACAGATTTCTAAATTAGTAAAATTTGGAAGTTTATTAAAATAAAATGAACCTAGGGCTTAGGGGTATGACTTTTGAAGTCAATAAATAATCAATTTAATACCCCTATTTTGATTTTCAAATAAAATTCAAATCATGAATTATGACCACCTAAAGCTTAATCTTTTCAAAACTAATTAAGACACTCATAGGTCTTAAGGGCTTAGTAGTGACTTAGGCTAAATCAAGTTTCATTTAAATAAGGATTAGAATAGTAAAAAAATTAAAAGATCTTTCAAACACTACAAGCCCAATTAGGACCAAAATTTGGTTAAGTGTTGCAATAACACCAACTTGCCTCTTTAAGGGTCTTCACCCACACAATTTTCAAAATTAAATTACAGATGATAATTACCTTACTCTTAGGGATAATTGAGATATCAATGTTCATTGAGCATCGGGGTGTTTTATAGGATGAATTATTAAGCAACATAATAAATTTAAAAGAACTTGAGATTTTCCACCAGGAAGCGAGAGAGTAGTACAAACCTGCTTCTTTCTCTAGATCTGTTGGATACCTCGGAGATCTACTAAACTTAATATATTTTTGTTGGCAACATCATCCTTAATTAAACTCCTAAGGACCCACCAAGATATGACCTAGGGTTATATAGGTCGTCAAAATTTTACTTCCCTGTCTCATATAAACTGCCTTAAAATACCTTTTGAGTTTTAGGTGGTCGAACGAGAAGACTCGCCAGGTACACTTTTACAGTTTCAGCGTTATCTTTCTTATACTTTCATACTGTGCTTTTATACCTGCAAACTTGCTTGCTAAACAACGATGTCACCCTGCATGAAAATTAAAACTATCAAGATAGCCATAAAACCAAAACCAAAACAAAAACTAAAATCAACCAAGATAAAATTTACCTCCACAACATTCAAAATATAGAACAACTCAAAATTTAATCACAAACATCACACAAAACTACAAATTGCAACTAAATTAGGATGTCTCTATCGGATAATCGGGAATCACTCAGAGGAGGTAACTTACGATTGCTAACGAGGCTTCCCACGGTCTAAATGAAATTATGGAACTCATTAAGTTGAGTTTAGTAAGTTCACTTGAACTAAAACTAAGTGAATCCAATTAGTGGTGCCGAAATGAGGGAAGGTGTCGCTCTAATCAACTTTAATATGCCCTCATAAAATTTAAAGAACTTCAACCACAGGGCCACCTGATTTGACATTATAACTTGACACACTAGGTGGTTTGATATAATTCAGTTTTAACTATATTATATTTTGTCTCACATGGTGCGCAATACGACCATCTTCAACAGCAAAACCTGTCTTCCTGAACTAAACCAATCTTCTTTCCTTAGATATGAACAACAAAACCATAGGACTTTGAGGTTGCTTACTTATGCAACGTAAATCCTCACCTTATCTTTAGGCCTTTGTATAGCCCTGTTATACAGTATAAGCACTAACTCGTTTTAGGATTCCGAGGTTGTCGTTTGTCACGACCTAAATCCTCACATCTTCCAGGCTATTTGTGTGATCGTTTCGCACGAATGTAAGCCCTAACTAATAAAATTGGTAGGATGAAACACTTAAATTTTTCTTCTC
>NW_018164779.1:35343-37245 GCF_001263595.1 Phalaenopsis equestris | reverse complement strand
ATGACATCCCTTAGTTCTTCCTCCTTTGGATTCCAAAACAAAATGCTCCAAATTTGAGCCAATCCCATTTCACACATCTTTGTTCGATATCGTTGAGAAGTCCTATTTTTGAAACTCCCTGAAGATAATATTTCCTAATTTTTATTGAGAGTCTTCTTAAGTGACTTTGGTCATCTAAGATGTAATTAACTATAGGGGCTTGCCCTTATAGGAAGCATGTCCGAACCCAGCTTAATATAAACCCTATTTAACCTTTATATTAAATAGGGGAACTTGTCGGTAAATATAAAGGTTTTGCAGACCAAACGAATGTCATATATTCCTTAGTTTATTTGATCGAGTCTCATCCTCAAGTCTTGTGTTTGTCATTCGGGAAAGATATAGGATTTGAGGTACGGTGCTCTTTCATTTAAATTATAAAAAATATGGAGTCAGTTTGATTTCATATTTTTCTAAAACTAAATATATATGTAAATTAAAACGTCCTTCCGAAGTGGGCGATGAGATTTCGATTCCGGTGACCGACAGCTTCTTACAAGCAACTCCTCCAACAAAAAATAGCGCTGACAGCTTTTGGCGACTCCGCCGGGGACAAGCTTTTCTCTCCATACAATTCAAGAAATATTATTTTCACACATCGGTAATGTGTCTATGTCCCTCTTGGACCAAATTACCCTTCTTAAGTTTTCATACTTTACCCATTTCTGTCTTGGGAAGGTACAGCCAACTCCTTGGACTTCAAGACTAGCTGTTCAACCATCTTTGAACAGAGGGGTTCAGAAGCCCATTAAGGACTCTTTAAATTTTCAAGTGGGGTTGGATTCCCTAATAGGTGTTTCGGTGGACTAGTTCCACTTGGGCATTTTTTGCCACTAAATAGGTCTAACACTGGGTTCTAAAATACTTCACATCTCCTTTCTAAATTTGATTTAGTATTCCGCAAATTAAACCAAATCGTGTTGTGCTGCGCGCACTTTGAGATTTTCTTACATTAATTTTACATTAATTAAATTAATTAAATTTTTCTTAAACAAGATTTTAAATACCTGTAAATTAAGACCCGGCCGGTCTACAGATCAACCTCTATTTTCAGTGCTTGCACTAAAAATTACAAGGTTTTTAGCCATATAACTAACCCTAAAACTTTTTTTTTTAATGCCTGCTGCAATGGCCTACCCAACACTGACCTTTTACTGCAACCTGCCAACGAGTCACAAAGCCCGTAACCTCGCTCCTACCATCAGATTTAGAACTGGATTTGAAGATCTCGAGGTCATCCTCGGGAAAGCCCCGTTTGTAGTAATGAAGATTGCCGCTCCAGAAATACAAGAACCATCTGCATAATTCAGTCTGAACTGCCTTCAAGACTTCCCTGCCTGCAAGAAGTCTAAATCTACTGCTGTCACGGTACCCGCCAAACCTACTAGCCGCACTGCTGCTAAGGGGAAAGAAGTGATGATTATTGAGGATCCGACTGAGGAATTAGCTGTCCAACCACCCGTGTTTGAAATCAGATCAAGTTCGAGGACTGTACCGCTGACCCGAACTCAAAGGAGGAATTGTAACAGAAAAGTTTTGAGGGCCATTAAAGCTCAGACTCCCAAGGAGACACCCGTTGAGGAGGCGCTTCTTCAAGTTCAAGTTGAAGAAGTGTTACCGGAAATTTATCCACTACTCTTACAAGGGAGTAGATTCCATCCTCTGATGGATATCAATGGATACAAGAGTATCCGGAGAATTGCTGTCGCATTACCACCACTTCATTGACACAGTGAGGAGAGAAAGAAGTTCACTCCTATCACTAGAGTTAGTGAAGTTTTCAGAAGGCTTGATATCAAAGAAGGATGTTCGGTTAGCGAGTTACTTAAACGAGTGGGAGATGCAATTTCTCCTCGCATGAAG
>NW_018164779.1:30011-35333 GCF_001263595.1 Phalaenopsis equestris | reverse complement strand
GTCAAGTCCGCCAGACAGTCCCACAAGACAACTGGAGTGCCACCTACTCGTATCCCCATTTGGTTTCATTTAGGGAACAAAGTTGATACCGCAGTGATCACTACTAATTATACTGCCACCAAGACCGCGGGTCGTCGACCGGTTAAGTCAAGACCGGGTCTGAAAATCTTACTCGTCGCCCATCATTGAGACATTCCTACAATCCCAAAGAAAAGACAAGACGATTACCTGGCACTGTAGCCGGTCTACACCACAGGGAGCATAATTTACCTCGACATACCAATGTTTCTACTAAGACGCTCCATCTTGAGACATCATCGTCAAAAAAGGAAAAGGTATGGGGAAAAGGTATGGCTGCACCGATACAGTTCAGTAAGCCCGCAGCACAGGAAGTGAAACCAGTGTCTGTAATATCTGACATCATCGCAACAATTGTCAGTGAGATGGAGGAACAAGTAGAGGATGTCCATCAGGATCCTTCATATCTTAAAGCAATCGAGGAATCGATAATTGAGGAGACAGTTGAGAAACTCGGGATTGAGATTTTCGAGTTAGCTCGAGAACACAGAGTTTCCGTCAATAGCGACCATGAAAATTTTGATTACAATGATTACTTGGAGGAGGATTTCATGGATGTCCATGTCATCAAAACTAGAGCCACCACATCTGTGCGCGAGGCTAAACCTCACACGGAAGAGAACGCCTTAGATGAGCTGCGTAGGGTTATCCTCCTAAGGAATGAGCAAGTTAGTATATTGGAGAAAAGAATAGAAGAGATGACTGCATCTATGACCGCCATAGCCACCATTCAAGGGCATTCACAAGCACTGCAATTGGCTTCTCCAGAGATTAATCAGCCAGAAATTATACACATTATAGATGAAAGAAGAGAAGCTACTTCAGCAAACAAATATGAGCAACCGAATAAAGATTCTCCATCAAGTGTCATGCCAGAAAAGAAGTTCAAGCAAATGGTTGAACAAGTGCGGGACGTCTTAGCCCAATCCAAGGGTGGTGCATCAATTTTGAAGGGTAGACCTTACCTGGAGGAGTTCGATATTGTGCCTTTCCCAAGGGTTTTGTGGCCCCAAACTTCAAGATATTTTATGGGACTGGAAATTCCAGACAGCATATAACACATTTTCAAGTCATCTGTGGCAACACGAGAAATAATGAAGCTCTACTCTGCCAGTAATTCTTTAGCAGCTTGTCAGGAATTGCATTTGACTGGTACGTTGACTTACCCAATGAGTCAATTAAAATATTTTCTAAATTAGAACAATTATTTGTGAAAAGATTTTTCGGGGCACAACACCATGTGTCTATTGGAGAGCTCATGATGGAAAAGCAAAAGCCTAGCGAAACCTTGGTAGACTATATTTTGAGGTGGAGAAACCTTAGCATGAAATATGAACCTCAGCTGCAGGAACATCATGCGATTGAAATTCTACTCAAGAGCATTCATGGGCCAGTAACTTTCATGCTTAAGGGACTCACTATCAAGTCTTTCGAGAAGTTACTTAACAAAACTAACAGTTTTCAAGAATAAGTCAAGCATATGGATTCTCATGAGAAGACCGAGAAGTCCAGGATAACCAAGATATTCAAGGAGAAATCTGGGACAGTTGTTGTGGTTAGCAGGGGAAAACGACAATTGCAAATACAAGCAGAGCAACGTCAACAAACCTTCCAACATCCTCGTCAAAATATTCAGCAATCATCTCAGTAGAGACCTTACCAGACATATGAAAGACAAGTTCCAATCATGAACACTCGATCAAATGTGATATATTCTTTTAAAGATGAAGCAACAAAAAAGATGTTTCGCAATCTGATCAAGAATCCCGAGTTCAGGTTACCTAAGCCAAAGAAGCTTGATGAGGCCAACAAGAAAGGACATCTGAGATATTGCCCGTACCACAGGTTCGTTGGAGACATCATAGAAGAGTGATGCAGTTTCAAAGACTTGCTTGAGGAGAAGTTCAAGAATGGGGACGTAATAATCCAGGAAGAATATTTGAAACGAACCTGAAAGTGGTTCTATCAATATGATTTCGGTCGATCTGTTTGTTCTAACCTATTTCTACGCAACTGCCAACGAATGAAATGCCTCTTGGCTACTATTGTATTACTATTTTTGTTTAAATGGGAAATTAGTAGGATCCATGTTAGTCTATCACATCCCTCCCACCACAATTAATGAAAAGAAAGGGTTTATTGTTGTTTAGGATTGTGCAATATTTAAAAAAAACTGATCACCTAGAAAGAAAATTTGGATGTTTTGATAAGACTATGACTTCAGGGGAGAATAAAATTGATGCTCTAATAACTGAGTCATCCACTTTAAAGAATTCGGACAGGGTCCTAAGTTGATTTCAAAATAAGATAGTGTTGTTGAAATATGAATAGTTGACTCGGGATATCACGAGTCTTTTAATTTCCTGCGTGACTGGGTCCTAACTTTCAAACGAGTTATAATATCCCAGAATTTGACTTAAGAAATATTTTAGGATTATTAGTCAGGGGAATTTGGACATTCAAAATCTTTGAAAGAAATATGTTCCACTAGATATAGTAATTCTCAGAAAATAAAGGGAGCAAAAAAAATTGTTGTGTGAAAATTCTCTGAGAAGAAGCTTGAGGAGAGCTTATAATAAAGAAATTGGTGTTTGAATTAAGACATTCAAAATCTTTAAATCATGCTCTACCAGATATAGTAATTCCCAACAAAACATGGGGAAAAAAAAGAAAAAAAGGGATTATGTGCAAAGTTTGAAGCAAAAAAAAAATCAAAGCAAAAGAAAAGTCTCCCTGAGAAGTAGCTTAAGGTAGACGTATGATAAAAAATTGGTGTCTGAGTTTCTCTTGATTAATGAAACTTAAAATGTTCTCTTGAGAAAATTCTTCTGATATTATATTCAAGAAAAAGTTCAAAGATCTTGAGTCTTTTGGTCGGTTATTAATTAATTTAAAAATATCTTTGGAAAATGAAAAATGTTTTGATCACACGACCAAAATTCTGAAATCTGCTTAGGCTCAGAAAGAAAGAATTAAAGAAATGACGATTATATTAGCAGTTAATGGAAATTCAAACTTGAAGTCATATCCTTCAGTGTCCAACAAGTACAACTCCAACTTCAACTCGAAGAACGTTAGAAAGATTTCTCAAAGACAACTTCAACAACTTTTACAGAATCTGCAACAAATCAAATGATGGCTGCTAAAAATGAAGCTACGAACTTGCGGCCACTTCAACCGTGGTTCCGTAAAAATAATGTATCTGTTATGTGTACTTGAAAGGATATAGTTCTGATGGTACCTTAAGGATGGGCTATTTTCTACACTTGTCATTTGTCAGTGGACGATACTTCAAGAAGTACTGTGTCTTGCGATGTTTCAAAGACAAAGACTCATTCTTAGAAGTGCAGACGTCGTGCTTGTCGAGTTCAAGGTTTCTTACTCCTTGCTTGCGTAGCGCAACTACCTTGGTCTGCACTAGTTTTCTTCACATCCCCGCGGAATTGCACATTATGCACAAAACCTCTGCAAAATTTCAATTCTTTGAGCTCGAGGTCCCAAAATTTTCCTCACCAATGTCAATCTTCACGAATTCTACTAGTTTCCCACGAATTCAAAGCACTATATTCTATAGGTTGAGAATTTTACATCTGATACCGCGTTACTTTAGGTTCTCATCCTATCGCAATCTTTCAAATCAAATCTAGAGGTTGAGGATTTTACATCCAATTTCGCGTTGCTTTAGGTTCTCATCCTATTGCAATCTTTCAAATCAAATCTAGAGGTTGAGGATTCTACATCCGATTCCACGTTTCCTTAGACTCTCATTCAAATCTAGAGGTTGAAGATTTTACATCCGATACCGCGTTGCTTTTGGATCTCATCCTATTACAATCTTTCAAATCAAATTCTAGAGGTTGATGATTTTATATCTGATCCCACACTGCTTTAGGAGCTCTTCCTATCGCAATCTTTCAGATCAAATCTAGAGGTTGAGGATTCTACATCTGATTCATTGCTTTAGGAGCTCCTCCTATTGCAATCTTTTAAATCAAATTCTAGGGATTGAAGATTTTACATCTGATACCGCGTTGCTTTAGGAGCTCATCCTATTGCAATCTTCCAAATCAATTTCTAGAGGTTGAAGATTTCATATCCGATTCCATGCTGCTTTAGGAGCTCCTCCTATTGCAATCTTTTGAATCAAATTCTAGAGATTGAAGATTTTACATCCGATACTGCGTTGCTTTGCGTTGCTTTAGGCTTTAGGAGCTCATCCTATTGCAATCTTCCAAATCAAATTCTACAATATACTAGAGGTTAAGGATTTTATATCTGATTCTGCGTTGCTTTAGGAACCCCTCCTATCACAATCTTTCAAATCAAATTCAATGATATTCTTGAGGTTGAGGGAATAAGCCGATTATTTCAAGGCATCCTATTTCATTTTTTTTAAATCAATTTTAAGACCACCTTAAATGGATTATGACATCTGATTCTTATTTTAGGATTGATACCCAAATTTCAATTCCCATTTTTGGGATTGATACCCAAATTTTAATTTCCACCTCGGGGTCAGCACTTACATATTGATTCCCATCCTTTATAAATACCTGAAATTTCATAACTCAAAATTCACTCTCCGATTTCGAGCTAGAGTCCCTACTCCATGATTTCAATCAGACGATCACCTGTTAATTCCTCAGCAGACAAAAGTCACACACACAACTCTACACATAATTCTGGGTCTGTTGACTTAGGAGTTTGTATTGGTTTTTGTTGATCTCGCCGGTCAACACCAATACGCGCGGTGTGCTTGCCCAGCACACCACACCTATTGGGGGTCCATATGTTGACCTCACTTTAGTTGAGGTTTAGTTTTTTCTCTTTAGTAGTCTAAGGTCTAGTCATAGGACTTTTCTATTGACTATTCTTAGAAAACTAGACAAGGAACCCTCACCATTAGAAATTCTACACTCCTATTTACTCAACCTAAAGTTCCACATTTGGTCCTAACCTCAAGCACTTAATAGGTGGGGTCATTATGGGGGAACTCAAGATGAGTCACCCTTATGACTGCTGGACCTTAGGGTTGACCCTGGGTGTTGTTGTAAGGCTAAGTCACTCACTTGCAATCATTTACACTCACAAACACTCACTATCTTAAACCCAAAAAACCCAAAATTGCTAGGTTCTGGTCCTTTAATACTTTTGGGAGACTCCTGTAGGTGGTCCCTTAAACCCATTAGCCCTAGGCTAGGGTTCAGCTACAGCTAAGACCACTACATAGAGGAATGGGGTTTC
>NW_018164779.1:25600-29965 GCF_001263595.1 Phalaenopsis equestris | reverse complement strand
TCAATCCAACTCTATCAAGATACCCAACCTACCCTATTGCCCCTAAATTCCCCAAAATTACCCAAATACCCTTGGGACCCTAAATTATTGGGACCCCACATTTGGCCAAAATCTCCAATTCTAGCCAAAATACCCAAACTTGTTCAAAAATCATTTCAAACACCTTGAAAAAACCCAAATTACCCAAAATCCCCAAATTGGCCAAATTACCAAAATACCCCTCTTTGGCCCAAAATTCCAAAAATTTTATAAAATCCTAAAAATTCCTGAAACCTCCCAAATATTCCCAATTTCATTTTCCTCAACTATCACATGACCCAATTTGGCCAAAACCCCCAAATTGCCCTTTAAAGGCTCATATTTTCTCCAAATCACCTCAAATGTCTATCCAATTGGTCTCAATTTACCCAATTTCAATTCTAAACTCAAATTAACTCTTCATATAACCAATGGGGACCAAATCCAAGCCTAATTGATCTATTATTTGAACCCAATTTTAATTTAGATAAAAAACCCAACTTTGGCCCTATGACTTGGTTCCACCAAATTGAACCCATAGACTTTGATTGCTGGAACCCACATAGAACCTATGCATTATAGATAGCGTAACTACCATAAAGTCACCAAATTAACTCCACCTCAGCCATTAGTTAGACCCTAAGACTGAGCCAAAACCCATCTAACCACCTAAACTAAGCCATGGACCAAAGGTCCCCTAAATTAAGGGATTTCATTCCATTTTTTCTTAAGCTTAGAATATTTTTGCCAAAATTAAACCTCAATCCATTAAATTACTGTAACATATTCCTCTAGGTTCCCTGAGCTTTTAGCTACCTCCTCCTGGTCGGTCGGCAACCCTAGTGGCCAAAAAATGGCCAAACTGAGAGCCACCCCCATGGAGCTTCACCCAAATCAAACATAGAGGCCAGCTCATCCAAATCAAACTATAGAGCTCCTCTGCCCTCCACCTAAGCACCACAACGCACCCAAACTTGTGCCCTGAGAGCCACCCCATGGCTATTTTTATAAAAACTCACCTCCACGGCCATGGGATGTGTGGTAAATTATTCTCAGAGAGAGCTTCCTAAATCACTCACAGAGCTTCCTTGAGACCTCCACAGCCCATTCCAATCACTCCACTGCCTTGATTCCTTTGTGTAACCCTAATTTTGAGCTTGAAAATTAGGGTAGAAACAGGACATCCCTGAAAACTCCACCAAACTTCAATCACCGAACTTCAATTGCCTGTGCCCACACCTTCACAACAGCAAGAGCAGACAAAGCCCCATCAAATTACCCTCTAAAATAGCCTCCACCATAGCTCTAGACCAACACCTGAAATCGAGCTTGGTTGAATTCATACATAGGCCTTATACCACATCAAGAGGCTTAATACCAAGCCTCCTTGGACCCCAACGAACGTGCCAAGACCCTCTGATTGAAGCTTCACTTCTCAGAGCAAAGTTATAAAACTTTTCCTTCTCCCGAGCCGATTTTGACTCTCCAATTTCTTAAGCTTAATTTAATTGCATGATTACCATATGTATATGTTCGTCTCACTTAGACGAGTCGATAGGATCAAACCCGAAGTGATTTGGTTGAGTCTAGGCTGAGATCTTAGGATTTTAGTGTGGACGGTCATGAGATCACTCTATCGGGGACGATGACTGGGAGTACTCGTGTGTCGGATGGATGGAGGAGATCAAGTCGGACAACGTTTCAGAACATAAACCGCAAGCTGAGTGAGCACTGAGGTGTATGGCGGCGTCGAATGAGAGTGCGCCGCATGGATTTCGGAGCTGCCTAGGATCTACATGGTGTCGCGCTGTTTAAATAGATAAATAAGGATTTTTTCCTATTTATTTAAATACCCCTATCTTCCAAAATTCATATCTTGTTGTAGAAAAATTACAAAAGTAAAATAAAAATACCCTATTGCTTAGTGAACAAAGGAAAACAATGTGAAAATAATTTGAAGTCCATTTGATGAATATTTTATTTTTAATTAATTAAAAACTGATTTGAATGTTTTGATTTTCCATGCATATTGGCACTTCACCATGACTTGAAATTTTAACATGTTATATCTTCTGTCAAGGGAAACATCCTCTGATATTTCTAAAGTCATAGGAAGTCTCTAGACAAAGATCTATACTTTTCAAGTTTATGCACATTATTTGCTTAAATTAATCATGAAAATTAACATGTTGATTAGAAAATTCTAAGAAAATTTTGAAAGGTTTATGATGACTAGGGACATTTAGGAAAATTTTTCATGAGTCAAGTCATTTAAAATGCACCAAATTTTTAAAAACACTAAATCACTAAGATAATTAATTTTAAAAAATATAAACATCAAAATGACTTGATTTTTGATCTCCACTATTCTCTAAGATACAGAGAACTCCCCATAAAAATTTCAAAATATTCTGAGTACATTTGATGGTCTAAATTGATTTTTCAAGTTAAATATCTTTTTTGGCACTTAAATAATTTATTTTTAAAATCAAAATATAACTTAAAAAAATTATGAAAACTTGTTTTTGAAATTCTCTATGATCAGGGAAATTTTACAAAAAATAAAATGAAATTTAAAATAAAAACTTTATTTTTAGCCTAATTTTAAATATTTAAAATAATTAAAAAATTCATAAAAATCACAAAAATAAAAAAATTCATTGAAATATTCTAAATTGTTTCTTAAGCACTTGGGAACAATTAGAATATTTTTCATGGTTTTCTAAATAAAGAAACTGAATTTCAAAGCTTAAAAATATGTTTTAAAGGCTAAAAATGAGTTTTCAATAAAAATAATTCCAGCAAATCAAATAAAACTCAAAAAAATATAAAATCTTCTTCTTTAAGTTCTCTGATCTTAGGGAAACTTTTCAAAAATACAAAACTTAATTTTCCCCATTTATAATGTTTTATATTTAATAAAGACCCCAAAAATTTCAATAATTCTTAAAATTCAAATAAACTTAAAAAAATCATGAAATTTGGTCCAAAGTCTTCTCTAATCTAAGCCAACCTCTAGTAAAAATTTCAAGGAATTAAGATTTACCTTTGTCAAGTTAGGAATTTTCTTTGAAAAATCCTATTTTTGCATAAAAATAATTATATAAAATAAATTAAATTTTGAAAAATCACATTTTCTTCTTTTGTGTCTTAAATGACTCATTAATGAGGTAAGATAAAGATTTCAAAGTCATTTGAATTAAATTTGACAAATTATGAAGTGTTAGAGCCTTAGGGACAAATGTGTAATTTTGGAAATTTAGCCTTAACATTCCTACATTTAGGGGTATGATTTTGGATGTTAATAAATCATCAATTTAATACCCCTATTTTGATTTTCAAATAAAATTCAAATCATGAATTATGACCATATAAAGCTTAATCTTTTCAATACTAATTAAGACACTCACCTAGGTCTTAAGGGCTTAGTAGTGACTTAGGCTAAATCAAGTTTCACTTAAATAAGGATTTGAAAAGTAAACATCATTTAAAATTAAAACATCATTTAAAATTAAAACATCTTTCAAACTCTACAAGCCCAATTATAACCAAAATTTGGTTAAGTGTTCTAATAACACTAACTTGCTTCTTTAAGTGTCTTCACCCACATAATTTTCAAAATTAAATTACAGAAGATAATTATCTTACTCTTAGGGATAATTGAGACATCAATGTTCATTGAGCATTAGGGTGTTTTATAGGATGAATTATTAAGCAACATAATAAGTTTAAAAGAACTCGGGATTTTCCACCAGGGAGCGAGAGAGTAGCACGGACCTGCTTCTTTCTCTAGATTTGTTGGATACCTCGGAGATCTATTAAACTTAATATATTTTGGTTCGCAATATCATCCTTAATTAAACTCCTAAACACCCACCAAAATATGACATAGGGTTAGAAAGGTCGTCAAAATTTTACTTCCCTGTCTCATTAAAACTGCCTTAACATGCTTTTTGAGTTTCAGGTGGTCGAACGAGAAGACTCGCCAAGTACACTTTTACAGTTTTTAGCGTTGTCTTTCTTGTACTTTCATACTGTGCTTTTATACCTACAAACTTGCTTGCTAAACAACGATGTGACCCTGCATGAAAACTAAAACTATCAGGATAGCCACAAAACCAAAACTAAAACAAAAACTAAAATCAACCAAGATAAAATTCACCGCCATAACATTCAAAATATAAAACAACTCAAAATTTAATCGCAAAGATCACACAAAACTATAAATTGCAAATAAATTAAGATGTCTCTATCAGATTATCAGGAATCCCTAGGAGGAGGTAACCTACGGTTGCTAACGAGGCTTCCCACGGGCTCAATGAAATTATGGAACTCTTTAATTCTGGA
>NW_018164779.1:3877-25522 GCF_001263595.1 Phalaenopsis equestris | reverse complement strand
CTAACCGGTGTCGCTCTAATCAACTTTAACATGCCCCAATAAAATTTAAAGAAATTCAACCATAGGGCCATCTGATTTAACATTATAACTTGACACACTAGAAAACTCAAACTCGCCGCGACGAGGAGCTTGGAGCTAGCATGGTGGGAAGCACAGCCATCTTCAACAGCATAACCTGTCTTCCTCAACTAAACCAATCTTCATTCCTTAGATATAAACAACAAAGCCATAGAACTTCGAGGTTGCTTGCTTATGCAACGTAAATCCTCACCTTATCTTTAGGCCTTTGTATAGCTCTGTTATACAATATAAGCCCTAACTCTTCTTAGGATAATCAGGTTGTCATTTGTCACGACCTAAATCCTCACATCTTTCAGGCTATTTGTGTGATAATTTCACACGAATGTAAGCCCTAACTAACAAAATTGGCAGGATGAAACACTTAAATTTTTCTCCTCAAAATTGAAGCCAAACATTAAGATAGCTTGGGAAGTCACCGAGGTTCTCCTCTGGATCCATGACATCACTTAGTTCTTCCTCCTTTGGATTCTACAATAAAATGTTCCAAATTTGAACCAATCCCCTTTCACACCTCTACGTCTGATCTCATTGAAGAGTCCTACCCTTTGAAACTCCCTAAAGATAATATTTCCTGATTTTTATCGAGAGTCTTCTTAGGTGACTTTGGTCATCAAAGATGTAATTAATTATAGGGGCTTGCCCTTATAGGAAGCATGTTCGAACCCAGCTTAATAAAAATCCTATTTAATCCTTTATATTAAATAAGAAAACTTGTCGGCAAATATTAAGGTTTCGCAAACCAAACAGATGTCATATATTCCTTAGTTTATTTGATCGAGCCTCATCCTCAAGTCTTGTGATTGTCCTTCGGGATAGATACAGGATTTTAGATATAATGCTCTTTCATTTAAACTATGAAAAATATGAGGTCAGTTTGATTTCATATTTTTCTAAAATTAAATATATAAGTAAATTAAAACGTCCTTCCGAAGCGGGCGACGGGATTTTGATTTCGGTGACCGATAGCTTCTTACGGGCAACTCCTCCAACCAAAAATAGCGCCAACAGAGCATGAACAGAGTTTGTCTAGTTGTCGTTGAAGGTGTCACCCAATGTGCCTAAAGCACCAATGGTAGCAGATCCCTTAACTTCCCTTGTCTCCTTCAACATTTTTCCTCAATAGCCTTAGAATGAGTTTATTGGTCGCTTCGACCTGCCCATTCATGCAGAGGTGATGAATCGAAGCAAACTTCAAATCAATCCCTTGTTTTCCGCAGAAGCTCTTCACTTGTAGGTCCGAGAACTAAGTTCCACTGTTGGTTATAATTTCCAGCAGCAGTCCATACCTACAGATAAGATTGGTTCAAATAAAGTTTTGCACACATTAATTCAGGTGAGTGATTTCACTTCAATCCATTTTAAGAAAATAATCAAGTGGCACCAATAGGAATTTTTGCTGGCCCTTCCATGGTGAAAAGGGGAGAGGATATCTAAGCCTCAAATGGCAAAAGGCCATGGGCTAGAGATCAGTTGGAGTTTCTGAGCCTACTGATTATGTAGGAGCACATATTTTGGACATTGCTCACATCTCCTCAGAAATTCCTTCGCATCCTTTAGAAGAGTGGGCCAAATGTACTCCTGTTGTTGCACTCGATAGGCTGACATTTTTTCCTTGGAAAAATCCATTTGAAAATTTAGTCACTAAAGATTTATACATGATGAAAAATTTGGTCTCCAAGTTAGGGCTTAAAGCAAAGAAGATTGATTCCTAAATAAATGAATGTATGTTATATTACAAGACTGGTGTAATGGAGTCTTAATATAGATTTTATAATTTTCCTAGATTCAAACCTCAGAATAGAAAAAGTAAGAGGTAGAAGCAAGTTATGTTCAAGTGGATCTTTCATCTATCGTTTATTCCATGTCTCCCAATACTATACAGTTCTATGCATACTACTCCACATATGATGTGTAATCATAGCAGATCAGAGGAAAACAACCCAATGAGTCATCCAACAATTGGGGAGGTGTGGAAATATTTTGATTGCTCATATCTAAAGTTTGTTGCGAAGGCATGAAACGTGCAGCTTAACTTATGCCTTGATTTCCTCACACCATACAGTCATACTGCATCACCCTTCTCTTATGGGTCGGTGATTGTTATGACATACACTTTGCCACCTAAGATGTTCATGAAGAACCATTTCTTCTTCCTGACAAGGATTATAACTGGTTCTACTAGCCCTAAAGGGATGATAGATGTATATTTATAGCCATTAATAGATGAGCTGCAAATTTTATGGGAAATAGGTGCATGATGTATGAGATTTACATGAAACAAGATTTTATAATGAAATCAACATTAATGTGGACAATAAGTGACTTTTCTACATATGAAATTTCATCTAGGTGGAGCTTCACGATGAAATTAGTCTCTCCATATTGTATGA
Source organism: Phalaenopsis equestris (assembly GCF_001263595.1). Taxonomy (NCBI): domain Eukaryota; kingdom Viridiplantae; phylum Streptophyta; class Magnoliopsida; order Asparagales; family Orchidaceae; genus Phalaenopsis; species Phalaenopsis equestris. Next base: position 23,051 of record NW_018164779.1, on the reverse strand, counting down.
ATTCATCTAGGGCATTTACACTTCAGCATGGTGGGGAGAATTCATGGTTTGACTATCATTGTATGTTTCTAGATATTGAACATCCTTCAGAAGGAACAAAAATGCATTCAAAAGAAACAAATTTGGGAAATTATTATCACCTCGATTAGTATCTGGAGAAGATAGACAGTAGATTCTTAGTTACATTCCAAGGATTACTGTTTGCTCTGGCCTTTCTTCACATCATTCACTCGTGTTTGGTGTCACTCATAATTGGACAAAGAAGTCAATTTTTTAGGATTTCCTTTACTGGGAGAATAACATGATCAGACACAATCTTGATGACATGCACATAGAGAAAAAAAAGTTGTTTAATAAAATCTTCAACAGTATGATGAATGTTAAGGAAAAAACTAAAGATATTGCCAACACCAAACTTGATTTGATGGAAAAGAGGCAAAAGGCGATAGATCGGGATTCAAGAAACTGTTGTCAGCAAGCTCACTATACCTAAAGTAAAATATTTCATTACTTTGTTGCTCATTTCATTAAAATTCCCCAGTGGGTATACTTCAATTTTAAGTCATTATGTAGATGTGAGTGCAGAAAAGAGATTTGGAATGAAAAGTGACGACTACCATTATTTTCTACAAAATTTGATGCCAATGGCATTTAGCTAGTTTTCTATCAATACCCTTAATTCATTGATGGAATTCAATGTGTTCATCAGGGAACTATGTGCAACTCATTTGAAACCTGACGGTGTATGTCATTTAGAAGCAAACATTCCTATAACACTTTGCAAACTCAAGAGAATATTTTTGCCTATTTTTTTGTGAATTCATGGAGTATCTGTGTGTACATATACCCCGTGAGGAATTAATTGGAGGTCCATTATAGTTCCACTGGATGTATCCATTTTAGAGATAATTACTTTGGGAATAGGCAGTTAATCCCTCATTTATAAAGAATATTGTCAATTTGTGCTAAACGACAATTGTTTTCAAAATTTTGAATAAACTAAAGAGAATTTTAAAGAATAAGGTCATACCAGATAGATCGATATGTGAAGCATATTTACTGTATAAGATAATTCCATTATGCTCCTACTATTTCTGGAAAGAAGAATCCATGAAAAAATCATTGGGTATGGTGCCTCCATCAATGCTTTATATTTTTCAATAGTTATGTGAAGCATTGGGGAGGTGCACATCGTTTTATCTTAATGATCATGAACTTTGACCAATGACACCTTATATTCTTCTTAATTGTGATGAAATTTAACCCTTTATTGAGCAAGACATTTTTTTATTATATTTATGATGTGTTAATTCAAGAATATTTCATTTTGTGTAGATTTTATTTGTGGATTCTTTAATTTCAGTTAAAAAAGATGATGACACCAGCAATGAGATTGAGAATAATTTCCCCCAATAGTTTATAATGCAAGTGAGTTAAAATTGGCAAACTTATTTCTCATATGACACTAGAATTTTTATTAACACAATATCTCTATTGTATTAATATATTCATAATTAGAAATATTGAGTAACAGATCATAGGTTGATGGATCTTGCTTGGAAACTTATGTGCATTGTACAAATCTGGCAAATTTACGATGTGACTGGTATAGGTGTCAATCAAGATTCTGGTTTGAAGAAAAAAAGACTTGTAATTTTAGCATTTGTGTTAAAGCAAATAAAAATCAGATGACAAGATAAACTATTATGGCGGTCTCGAAGAAGTTATTGAGCTATCTTATCCTGACACTATTGGAGGAAGTGTATTTCTATTCAATTCAACTTGGTTTGATCCTATTTTTAATCATGAAAGAAGGGTAGACCAATCATATAATTTTGTAGAAGTGAAAGTGAACAAAATGTATGCTAAATTTGATCTTTTCATTCTATATCGGCGAGTCAGGTTTACTATCTTCAATATCCCCATTGAGCAAAAGATAGATTTTACTGGGTGGATGTCATACCGTGTAAACCTAAAGCCGCCATTGATATTCAGAATAATATTTAGCTCGCTCATCAAGAACATAAATGTCAAATTTATGTTTTCAACTTAATGATATCCATGAAGAACTCAATCTAGAGGTTACTAATGGCGAACATGAAGAAATTAATCTCAGTGATGAATACGACTCTGATGATGTGTTTGAATAAGAAATTCTTGCTGCATCCTCCAGTCACTCTTCAGAGAATGTTAAGAAAGATGGGTAAGTTACTTTAAATATTTAAGCTTCAGTCTCTTAAGTCTATAGATTGTACTTCATAGTTTTGCATTCAGCAATTTAGTACCGATATGCTTCATTTTCATTTTGACTACACTTCACGGTTTTGTGTTTTAGTTTATTGCATATTTTTGTGTTTTTTATTTTACTAGTTATAGCTTGCACTTTACAGTTTTTTCTATCTGTCCACTATGTACGGTGGTTTTTGATGTTTAGTGCTTATGGTTGTGCTTTTAGTTTATTCCAAATTATTTTGGTATGTGCACTATTTAATTATTTTTTTTCTATGTGCAAGGAAGGGTTGCCCACTTTTTACACCCAACCCAACCCCCACCCCCACCCCACTCACACAGCTACCTCGACCACCATACTCACCCCCAACCCGAACCCGACCCTGACCCTGACCCTTGCCATCACCCATATCCCCACCCCTATCCACACCCCTACCTCCGATTGCAGTGGGGATAATTTTGGTAGAGGCCCATACTATATCTACTAGGTAGGGGTCGACATGCAGCAGGTATCGCATTGAGCCTATCGACAACATGTGTTTTAATAAGATATTGACAATAATCTTTTTTTTTTATATAATAGAAAACAATCAATTTGTTGTTTACATGTCCTCCCCAGCACAGATTATTCACACAATTAGGGATATCATCCGGAGCAAGTACGAGCCTGCATACTTGTCATAGAAGGAGATCTCGATAACAATTTGGGATGTTTGACTTCAAGATTTTGCATTATACATCATTCATATCCCTATAATTTTGCAGAAACAATTCTCCTGGTGCCCTGAGCATGAAGCATACATCCGTCACAACTTCAAGTACAAGGGTAGTAATCGCTTATAGGAAAGGTTCGACAATATTAAAAATCTTGGCATTATCCATTATGGATAAGAGATGATGTTTTTGCCTCATTACTCAGCGTCTGGAATTCCCTGGAGTACCAAAAGAAGAGGTAACAATCAAAGTAGAACTGGTGGTCAAACTATTGAAGCACGGGGCCCTCCAAGCGCACTAGTGAGGTGCTTCCACATGCAGAATACAATGGGAGGCTGGTAAGATTTCATTTTTGCTTTAAATATTACTACATATCAAACATATATTCTAACTATTTTGTTACATTGACAGACTGTGCATTGGGACGAGAGCCCTCCCCTGCCGATATATATGAGCACATCCGTAGGAGGTAGTCCGACCAGTTGTGGATCAACAATAGATCTCGTGGGACCCAAATAATTCATGAGCTAAACGAGTTTGATGTTTATGCATGCTAGCTCTAACTGTATTTTTTTTGCAAAAGAAATTCTAGCAAATGAAGGGAGCCAATCCAAGCAGTCATGTGGTATTGCGATCGGAGGTTGTGATCCGTCCGAGTACGACTAGTGGAGGGAGGCTACTGGAGGGAATAAGAAGAAGGGCTGACTCTACGGACTTGGGTCATAGGCGTTTTGCCTACAATGCTCACCCCTCCACCAGTGCATATGCAGCTTCTACGTTTACCACATACTAGGAAGAGGTATCTTAGCGTGTTGCTAGATTCGCTATCAAGATGGGGGCCTGCTTCACTCAAATGAGATCAGAGCTAGAGGCAAACATGCAAACCAAGTTGAAGACCGAGTTAGATGCATTCTGGCAACAAGAGAAGCAGCGTAGCAAGGAAGCATTGGAGAAGGAGAAAGACACGAGGGAGGATTAACGGGGATATTTTTTATTTTATTTGTATATGATTATGTTGAACATTTGAGCATATATTTTCTTGTGATGATGTATTTTTGTTAAATTAAATGCATTTCTTTTATTTAGTTATTTGATTGGATAATTTACTATTCAAAAGTGATTTTAGTCTGTTAAATGCTTGGAATGGTTACTTAAATGTTGTGATTACATGTGTGATAATCGTAAATACCAAAGAAGGAAATTATTTGTTATTTTTGATGCTACAGATTTCTAACGGCTAACCGTCGCGGTTACGATGACTATTTAAAAATTAGTCGTCATAATCGACAGTTCATATCGTCGGTTATATTTGCGTTGAGTTACCGACGAGACTTCGACGAAGATTGCTTCGATAGAAACCGAAGGTTAACCGATGGTCTCCTCATCGGCTGTAATCGACACACCCTCAACATGGAACCGATGGAACACCTACGTCATAAAAACAACGGCCGCGACACTTTTCTGACTATTTATCAATGACTAATTGCCGACGGTATTCTCCTCAGTTAACAAAACCAACACACCATCACACCAAACCGACAGAATACCTGCATCATAAAAGGGAGGACGAGACACTTTTCTGACAGTTTACCAGTCGCTAATTTCTGACAGTGATATTATCGATTAACAAAACAGACGCAAATCGACAGTTTCCCGTGCTTTCTGAATTTTCCGAAAAGCAACGATTAAATTTGGTCAGTAAGACGGCAATAAATTAATATCGTCGGAATATTCATCGATTAAAAAATTACCGACAAAAGTTTTAACTACGATTTTAAAATAGTCGACAAACCATCAAAAATATATATAATGACTAGCTATTTCTCTGTCAAGAACCGACGACTATCTGAAATGGACAGCATTCCTGTAATGTATAAATAATCAATCCAAAGCCTTATATACTCTAAAACGTAACCACAATTTCATCACCACTCCAAAGGCCATCTCTCCACATATTCCTACATAGAAGTCGTAGCCAGCTTTCACGAAGATCCTCCCAGGTTCGGTGGAACAATTTAGATGATGAATCATCTGTCATATCATTCATACTTTTAGTCAGTAGTTTATACATCTTATTAGGGCTGTTAAAACGGCTAGTTGTTCGCGAACAATTCGTATTTGGTTCGTTAATTTCGTTCGATAAGTTAACAAGCCGAACACGAACTAAGATGCGTTCGTTCGTGTTCGGCTCGTTTTGGCTCGAAATACTACTCATCAAGTTTATATATATACATTATATATATATATATATATATATATATGTAGGTATGGAGAGAGAGAGAGAGAGAGAGACACACACACACACACACATACATATACATACATAAACATATATATATATCTATATACATATATATTATATTTAAATATACATGTTTTAATATAAATAATAATTTTTAAATCTTGCTCAAACCCTTATTGTCTTATGCTACATGATTAGGGTTGTTAAAATGACTCTTTGTTCGTGAACAGCTCATGTTCGGCTCGAAACGAGCCGAACACGAACACATTTTTTGAGCTCAAAATATAAACGAGCTGAACACGAGGCTCGCGTTCGGCTCGTTTACACCCCTACATCTCATTGTAATATGGTTGTGTAAGTACATCATATTATAAAATTTGGATCATTTGTTGTATTCTTTCATATTTTGTAGACTTGATTGTTTACTCTTGCAAAAATTGTCTGAAAACCTCAACAAATATTATATCTTTGAAGATATTTGGAGATATAAACTTTATTTTAGGAAACAATACAAGGATAATATATTTGAGGATCACATGAATGATTAAAATGCTTTGAGGTAGCAATTAAAATGATAAAATATAATGAATATATAAAAGAAATGCAATTATTTGGCTCTATTCGGCCTGTCTCATTTCATATGCCTCTTCTTAAGGTTCTACAAAACTAGTATCCAAATTAAAATAAATAAAATTAAACAAATGGAACATTAATACAATTGGGAGCATTAATGATGTGATTCTCCCCAACAAATTTGGCTTAGGCCAAGCACTACACCTTTGGAGAATAAGACAAGACAAAAAAAGATCTAGTTATGTTTGAATATTTGACTAAAATTTAAAATGATAGAAAGCATACGTTTATTAAATTTATTCAAAATTTTTAATGGAATAGAATAAAAATAGTCAAGACAGAGTCAGCTTCAACTATGTAATTTTTCAAATCTTATGCAATTACATATCTGACAAGTAAAAATTATATTTTACATTTATATTACCGAAATCTTATGTCACACAAAATGATATCATCATTTTAACATAAAAAAAAAATGAGATATGTCCTTTCATGCAAAGGTAATTTGTCGTGTGGTTGTTGTTGTTGGTGCTGGTGTGGCTCTCTCCACTGCAGTGTGGCTCTCTCTATTGCAGAATGTTTGTGATGGTGGTTGGGTGTTGGTGATGGTAGTTGGGCTTGGGTGAGTCTGTCTCTCTCTACTGATTAGTTTTGGTGTTGTTTTTTGGGGGCTATTTATGGTGTTTTGTCTTGGGTGTGTCTACTGATTAGTGTTGGTGCTGGTGGTTGGGTGTTGGTGATGGTGATCTGACTTGGTTATGTGTGTCTCTTTCTATAGTTGGGTTTTGGTGCTGATGGTTGGTTGTTGGTGACGGTGGTTTGACTTTGGTGTGTAGGAATCTGTACTTTTGGGTGATGGTGGTTTCTTGTTGTTTCTTCAAAATTTTGTTTACATGTTTGAGTTTGATTTTTTTTTTATGTTTGGAGTATGTTTCTCTTAGCACTTTGTTTTTTATCATGTTCTTTGTTCTGCTGTCATTATGGGTATCTTTCTTGATCTGTTTCGTTTATTAGTTTGAATATGGTTAAGACCAGATAGGTGGCTTCATTAGCAATGTGGAATAAGGAAGTCACATACATATTTAGAATCCTATGTATTAAAAAGATTAAGCTTGTAAATAAACCAATCACGTACTTTAACAAGAAAGAATGGCAGAATATTGCGGAGAGGTTCAAATAACTGACAGGAAAGGAGTATGACAAATTAAAATTCAATAACAAGTGTGATAGGTTAAAAAAGGATTAGGAGTTATGAAAGGAACTTAAATGGAGATCCCCGGGATTGGGTTGGGATACTATCAAAAATACCTTTGATGCTTCAAAGAAAAGCTGGAATGAGAAGTTACATGTAATACATATACTTCTAAATGCTTGTATTTTCATTCGTCAACCATGTTATTCCATTTTAGCTAATATGCTTCCCAGAATGTTGCAGGCAGTCCCAGCCGCAAAAAATTCAAGGTGAGTGGCATTGAGCCAGACCTGGAAGATAAGTTGGATCTAATGTTTAGGGGGTTTCTCGTGACGAGCCTACATTCATTCAACCTAAGTGAGCAGAGGTTTTGCAGGCATACTAGATGACTTGGTTGTTGAGCAAGTTACTGGGTCATGTGAAGGCCCGAGCATAAACTTGAGTGATTTGAATCCACATGCCAATCAAAGTGGCCCAAGGTGAAGAAAAAGAATAAAATAAAAAATACCTTTTCATTAGAAGCTCAATAGATAAACTGATAGAAGTATGTGCCGCTCAGCCTGGTCCTTCAACTGACACCACCATAGATGTCTTTCTTGGAGTTTTAGATACACATCTTGAAGTTTTGGCAGATACGATGTTTTATATAAACTCTGTTAAGTTACTTGAGGACCCAATTCACAAGCAGATATTCATGAAGTTGTGCCCTGATTTTCGTGTCCAATATTTATGTTCGTCTATGAAAAAAGATTATGTGATGTCACTACTGTTGGCTTGGTTTTTTTTCCTGCTATTTTTTTTTATTCGAATCCTTTTTCCTTCTTTTGTAAACAATAATATGTTGTAATGAAGTTATTTTTTATATGGAGCAGTTACTATTCAATTTTTTATGTATTTAAATAAATTTGTTTGATCATTGTTTATTAACATAACAAAACTCTTTGGCATGATTGATTGATAGCGACTTTGCCAGAAGAGAATTGCCGCGGCGATTATGATAATTTTGTATATATACTGCCACTCTATTGTTGAGTGAAATCCATGCATGACTTTGTCCTTCATTGGTGATATATGGGTCAGTGGGATGCTAGAAGGACATCCTATAAGGTTCAATAATATATTTTGCATGTCAGTACCCATTTTTTTGGATCTTCTCCATGAACTTCATAGCAACAATGAGCTCCACGGTTACTCAAGAACAACACAATGGAGGTGTTAGCAAAAACACTCTACATTCTATCGCAGAATGAATCAATGAGAGGAGTGATGAAGTATTTCAAGCATTCCTCTGAGACAATCAGCTAGTATTTCTCGTGGGTCTGAGAGCGCTAGTCAGTTTAGTAGCACAAATAGTTAGCCCGGAGGATCCGTCATTCGAGATGACTCTTGCGAAAGTTGTGAATGACCCCAGTAGATGTCATTCTTCAAGGTAAATTTCATTCATGCATTACATTCATATCTGATTCTAATTCACGACTATTGCAACAATAACATCTTTAACTACTTGAACAGAAGTGTATTGCAGTCATTGACGGTACCCACGTGGATGCACGACTACCTAATCATGAAGAGGTTGCGTACATTGAAAGGTGTGGATCACTCATACAAAATATGATGGTCATATGTGACTTCAACATGTGCTTCACATTTGTGATGGTTGGATGGGAAATGAATGCACATGATAGTCAAATTTTTGCTTATGCTGCAAAAAATAATAGCAACGCTCCCCTCACCCACCTTCAGATTCGTTCATTTATATACCACATCAGTATTTTATCAATTGTTACTAATAATGGTTTTCAGAATAGGTAAATGTTATTCGGTTGAGGCTAGATATCCCTTACAGAGGGGGTATCTGAAGCGATTTTCAGATATCAAATACCACATTCCTAATTTTGAGAGATCAAGCAGTGTTGCTCGTAGAAGAAAAGAAATATTTAATAAATATCACTCCTCCTTATGCGACATGATTGAAAGAACATTTGGGGTGTGGAAGAAAAAATAGTTCATCCTACGTGATATGTCGACATACATGCGTTCTAAATAAGCGTTTATTGTGGTGGCCACGATGGCGATGGCGCTCCACAACTATATTTGACGGCATTGCTCTTGGTTGGACCAAAACTTCAACATAGCTTATGATGATCAAATGCAGGTCCCTCCTAAAGCATTTAAATTTCACATCGGACGGTCTATACCACTGGCAGAGAGGGAGTCACTACAAGATGGCGAAGGTGCAGCAGAAATGGAAGCTTTGAGAGAGCGGGTCACGAATGCTATCATTTGATGTTGACTATTCGTTTCATTTTTTCTTTCTAAACTCAATGTTTTTTTTAATGTCTATTGTATCATTGTTACTTTTTGATTTTATATTATTCAAATTTTTTAAAGAGTTTTTCTTCATTTTTTTGTGGGTTTTTTAGATCCATGATGACACATATAACCTTCTGCGTTATTCTGAATGGTCGGTTTGTCATTGTTACATGTGAAATCCCAATGAAGGCAACCTAGATCCTCTTTTCCTTTCTGTGCATCGGTTTATGAGGACCCACTCCATGACCTTTTTTTTTGTGATATGCACATGTGACATAGGACGTTAGTTTCACGTGGGTTAAAGGTAACCAAGAACTCGTTTTTTTATAAGGTTTACTACTTAATAAAGTGACAGACTCGTTGGTTGTTGTAGTTAGTTCTCTACGACCACACACCTACATTTTTTTCCAATTTGAGATTTTTTATTCGATATTATTTTTTGTAATTTCTATTTTCTTATATATTATTTTCTTTAGTTTAATTTTCTGAGTTGACTAATGTTTTCTCTCCTTCATCTTTCAAGTAACATGAGCTTCATGATTTCAGAGACCTCCCGACGTTTGTTCTGTCACTGTGGACTACAGACTTCCTTACCAACATCATATCAGGCACACAGTTACAAGAAAAAGTTCTACAGTTGCCCACAAAGCGTCACGGAGAGGTGTGCTTTCTTCTACTGAGCGGACAGTCCGCTAGACTCCACTACTGATAGTGATTGGAGTTCGATGGTATCCCTAGAGGATAATGTATCTTGTGACATATGCTGTCTCGATTTTAAAATTAATATTATCATAATTTTAATTGTAATTTTAATATTTTCTTCTTTTTTATTAAGTTTGATACTCATTGTTAAGTAAGGACTGTTTCATCTTTTTTTTTAATGTTCTGTATTAGTTTTTTGTTTATGCAGTATTAAATATATTGCCAAGAGAGTTCTGTTACAAACAAATATATTGCCAAGAGAGTTCTGTTACAAACAACATTACTTAACAGGGGCAGAATGATCATTTATTCATCAGCTACAAAACAGTTGTTTAAAACAGTTGTCCCAAACAACCAGCCAGCTTATCCAAATAAGCAACTGATCAGGATAAACTGCTCATCAGCAGATTATTCAATAAGTTGCAGCTGCCCCAAACATACCCTAAAAAATCACATGAATGATTAAAATACTTTCAGATAGCAATTTAAATGATGTAGTAAAAATGAATAAATGAAAGAAATGCAATTATTTGGCTCTACTCAGCCTATCTCATTGCATAAGCCCCTTCTTAAGATTCCACAAAACCAGTATCCAAATTAAAATAAAAAAAAGCTTAATCTAGTGCTCTTTAAACTTCAACACAATTGGAAGCACTAATGAAGTAGTTCTCCCCAACAAATTTGCCTTATGCCAAAGCACTACACCTTTGGAGAATAGATACAAGAAAAAAAAATCTAGTTATGTCTGATCAAGTTTTCTCTAAATATTTGACTAAAATTTAAATAAATAAAAAGCATATGTTTATTAAATTTATTCAAAAATTTTAACATAATAGAATAAAATTAGTCAAGACAGAGTCAGCTTCAACTACACAGTTTCCCAATTCTTATACAATTACATATCTAACACGTAAACATTATTTTTTTTGCATTTATACCGCCCAAATCTTATGTTACACAAAAAGTATCATCATTTTAACTCGTAAAAAAAGAAATGAAATATGCATTTTCATGCATAAGTAATTCGGCATGTATGTAAAAATTAAAGTGCAGGAGCTAGATGTGTAAATATATAATGATTAAATGCCATGTACGTAAATATTCCAAAAATTAATCTAAAATTTAAAATTAAAACTAACTTAGAGGTAGGGTTGTCAAAATGGCAATTCGTGCTCGGCTCGTTAAGAAGCTCGTAATCGGCTCGTTCACTAAGTTAACGAGCCGAACACGAACAACACGAACAAATATTTGTTCGTTCGTGCTCTGCTCGTTTTGGCTTGAAATACTGCTAATCAACTATATATATATATATATCTTTGATGAGTAGTATTTTAAAAAAAATTATTTGACTACAAGGCTACAAAGATTTATAATCAATTAAAGGTATTAATGAAGAAAATAGAATAAAAATTATTAAATTAGATTCAAATGATGTTTTAAATCTTGTTTCAATCCTTAACATTTTATGACTACCTGATTAGCGTTGTCAAAACGACTCTTTGTTCGTGAATAGATTGTGTTCGGCTTGCTAAGCAAACGAGACGAACACGAATACACTTTTAAGCTCGAAATATAAACGAACCGAAGACGATCTAAGCTATTCGACTCGTTTACAACCCTACTTAGAGGGATAAGGTCAATTTATATAGCTAGATTCTTTTGTTTTGAGCACTAGAAAGATATTTTGTTATAAACTCCCAATTTTATTTTAATATAGAAACTATGAATTATTCAAACAAGGTAAGACATCCAATTGCTGTAGGAAATATCTAATTATATATTTAGAAAAATAGAAATTTCATTAAATTAATATAATATTAAGCGAAAACACCATCTCTAAAGCACCATACATATCTTCTCAGAAATCACCAAAAAATATTATAAAATTAAATTATATGAAATATAAAAATTGTCAGCAGATCAGACTTGACACAAAGATTTAATTAATAGAATGCCATGCAAAAATATATTTTTCTTCATTAAAAAAAGGTTTATATAACATTTTATATTCTGCAGGAAGTAGATTATAACATAATATATTCCGATTAATAATATATGAGCATTGAAGCACTCCTATGTGAACAAATATGACATCCGGACTCCGGACCTAGAGATATCTTCAGAGTCTAATGAAATGACGCCACGTAGAAGTGATAGAAAAAAAAAATCATTTTAGCACAGGGAAATATTCCTCCAGTGTTATTCCGCATTATTCATGTGTTATTGTGGCGGTGTTCATGTGTGTTATTATGTTCTAGGAATATTCCCGGTGTTATAATAACACAATAACACATTCATACCACCACAACACGGAATAACACAGGAGGAATATTTTCTTGTGTTACCGAGTCAGATCACAGGAAAGTGTGCGCATTTCCTTGAAGTCATGTCTCCGCATATCAGTGGACTCCAAACACATCTCTACCTTAGTAGTCATCATAGAATAATTTTCCCTCACATGTGGAAACAGATAACTACATAAATTAATTATAATTAATTATGCAGATTTTCGAATTAGACCTTACAAAATTCAATTTTGCATTATATTCAGGATAAGCTTCAGAGGCAGGCAGCTTTTATAATAGCTGTCAGTATAATGATTTAACAACCATACTAAACTATGATTATAAATAATTAAGTTCTTACAGCTGTTGACAACCTCGAGTGTATGCCATATGTTTTCCCAGGAAATAGCCGTTAGAAGACCAAGTGCATGGAAGATTCCATGAACTATTGTTTGGCTTTTTTTTTTGAGTCATTTTTGGCATCTATTTTTCAATATTTTTTTATCATATTATATACACTTGATGGACTGAAATTTTTAGGCTTTAAATGTTCTTTTTTAATTATTATTTTTTGACTGAAAGAGTGAGAAATTTAAACAAATTTTTCTTTATTTTTTTTCTCATTTTTCTCTAGGGGTGTAAACGAGCCAAACACGAGCGAGCCCAGGCTCAGCTGGTGTTCGACTTTTTTATATTTGGAGATCAAAAAATGTATTTGTGTTCGGCTCGTTTGCTTAGCGAGCCGAACATGAGCCGTTCATGAACAAAGAGTCGTTTTGAGAACCATAATCACGTAGCCATAAGATGTTAAGGATTGGGGCAAGATTTAAAACAAATCTAAATTATTAATTTTTATTCTATTTTCTTCATTAATATTTTTAATTGATTATAAATCTTTGTAGCTTTGTAGTCAATTAATTTTTTTTTAAAATACTACTCATCAAAGATTTATATATAATTGATTAGTAGTATTTCGAGCCAAAACGAGCTGAACACAAACGAACAAATATTTGTTCGTGTTCGGCTCGTGACTTAGCGAGATAGACGAACACGAGCTGTTCGCGAACAATGAACCGCAAACCGTTTTGACTGCCCTAATATTTTTTATTATTTTTTATTATTTTAGAGAATGCTTAAAGAGTTTTGAAATTTTGAAAGCTTGTTGATATATTAGGTTTTTGGCTAGGATTTTTGAACATTAATGGGGAGCTGAGACAATGCAAAGTTGGACTAGAAATAAGGCTATTTAATGCAAACTCAAATGTAGATAAATCATAGATGTACATACCAAGTGCCATACTGTTACTTGCTGAAGATCTTAGTAAATTACGTAAGGATGCATTCATAACTTTCATCTTATTATTAAATAAAGGTTGAAATATAGATGAATTATTTTTGGGTGCTTTTAAGAGTTGTCATTTTGTCTTACAAAAGATAGAGAACCTAAAATAAAGTCCATCGAGTGGTCATACAAAGAATAGTAGGGCAATGGGAGTGTAGAACACTAGCTTGCATTCTGTTTAATTATTTTAGCCATATATATATATATATATATATATATATATATATATATATATATATATGGAGAGCCAAGTAAATTACATGGTTGCCCCAGAGTAAATAGAAACATTTTTTAATAATTTATGAGTCGTTACATCTTTACATATTTGCAACTGGTTTCTTCATCATTTGACCCTAGTAACCGCATCATTTCGAATCTGCAATTGCTATTTGCACCACTTCATGCTTATAACTGCACAACTTACGTAGCTCATTGTAATCGCTCGACTGAGATTCGTTCGGTCAGCTTTCCTGATGGAACCCCTCATAAAGACCTTGTCATTAGTGAAGCTTTATTTCGTCAGGCAAAAGATGTATGATTATAATCTGATGAGCAACCTTATTTTGGGCCAAAGGTCTTTTCAAAGAGATGGAGCAATTGTTGATCCTCTTTGTTAGAGACCCATCATCAGTTGAGGAGAGTATTTCATGTGGTTGTCTCCAATTCATGTATGTGTTGATCCTCTTTGTTAGAGACCCAGCATCAGCTGAGGAGAGTATTTCACGTGGTTGTCTCTAGTTCATGTATAGTGTGTTTATTAGCTTAGATATGCTTTCATTCAGCTGACCCATGGCTCGAGCGAATGAAATGTTGTTTGAGGGTTCAGTATTCCGACTATCTTAATGTGGTCATTCAGTAGACTCTTTATATGATATGTCGGAATGTCTTGAGATTCGTGTCACCATATTTTTTTATGTACATACGGACTCAAACCTGTGACCCCAAGTGACTCACGATAGATAACGTAGCTGCCAACCAAAGAGTCATGGTAAGAGGCACATTTATATATAGATACACCATCAACAAATCCATCATCTGTCACTTATCTCGAGGCATGACATGGATCTCAAGGCAATATTTTAAGCCAAAGAATGTTCAAACTTCGCTTAAGAGTCATTTAGAGCAATGATTTCACCAAATCACTGTCAAGCTAATCAACTCCATCAAACAGGCTCAATGGTACCAACATTGATTTAATCTGAATCAAATGAAGCCCCGATCAAATATTTAAACGCTTTTGGAAGCTTTCTGGAGTCATTAGAAATGTCAAATATATGTCAAATTTGATGAGCTCACAGTTGAATCATGTGTCTCGACAAGACGAATCCAACGAGCCCAAGATCACTCAACTCCAACATCGTTAAGGCCCTCAAATATTCATCAAATGTTGTCCAATTGAGGGGACCTCTCAGGATCGCGTGATAGAAGTGGTTCATATTCCTGCATTAATTGTACCCAGAACTTTATAAATAGATCCCCACCCATCTCATGGGAGAAAAAAAAGGGAGTTGGGCTTAAGGAAGAGCTTGAAGCTTTAAGAATGAGTTGAAATGCAGCACCACTCTAGCCGCCATCAACCATAGCCAACCATCATCAACCACCGTCGACAACCACCATTGACCTCCACCGACCGACCATTGTTGATCGCTATCGGTCTCCGCATGTTTCTTGTAACAAATTTATCTGCACGTCAATGTTGTAACTTGGAAAATCTTCTAATCCTTTTCTTGTATGTGAGAGAAGTGATTGTTGTAATCATCAACTTATAGTGGATTTTTATAACTATGTCAAGCCTCATGATTTTTTCCCTTTATGGGCTTTCTACTTAAAAATTTCTAGTGTCTCTACTGGTTGTTTTTTTTTTTTTATTCGAGTGTCTGTTGAATCTTCGAGTAATGCCAAGACAATAATTCATTACTCAACCATTGCGTTTTTTCTAGCACACATCAATATATATATATATATATATATACATACCGCCCTCATTACTGGCAAACATGTTTATATATATATATATATATATATATCTTTAATGTATGTATGTATGTATACATGTATGTATATATGTTTGTATGCATACATGTATCTATGCATGTATGTATGCATATATATGTATATTTGTGTGTGTTTGCGTGTGTATACATTTTTTTTTAATCCAAGATAAGCTGAATCACCAGTTTAGCATCTAATTCGAACCATACATTGAAGAAGTTAAGGGAGATAGCAAGGTTCAGCCTTTCTTTGAAAGCAAATAATTCTCAATAAATAACAATGGAATCATCAAGTGACCCCGCAAAAGCAATAATGAAGTTAGCCTTATGTTCTCTTAGAATACTTCCAAGTCCACTAGACGCATTTGATACCGAGCCAACCGTATTTGCTTTTAAGCCAACAAACATTAATGAAAGTCGGGTGACTCCCAATCTTGAAGGCCAAATGCGAGCAAGGATCTTTTGAAGCTTTGAAGCATATTTAGAGCTATTTAAATCATAGGCGATTGTTGCATTTTAGTATTATTAGGCTTAGATGCATTTCTAGCACTCCAAATAAACCAAACAATAAGAGATAAAACATTATGGGTGATATGGTTTTTATAATTTCTAGGAATTAGAGCTAGCCGATTACTGAGGAGCTCAGTAATAGAAACCCCATGCTGAAAGCAATTTTGATGAAATATTGTATCCATTCAACACCAAATGGAGGAAGCAATTTGGCTTCAAACAAAAAGTTGTTGGAACAACATTGACATATGGAAGCTAAATAAAAACCACGATGATGGAGGTTGAGATCCAACGGTAAGAGATACAGAAGGGGGAATTGCTTTACACCAAAAAGGCGTGAAAACTTTTGTTTAGCTTTCATTAACTGATAATGGTTACACGTCTCTCTAAGATAAAGGAGATCATTAAACGGAGCTGAGAATAACATTTTATCATCTGATTCCTCAAAGATTTTTATTTGGGAGATCAAACCAATTATATATATATATAGAACCAGGTGTACCATATATATATATATATTGTTATGGTATGGCTCATATACCATACAAGGACAGACGCTGGAATGAAGCGGAGCGGAGCGGAAGAATCTGTCCTAATCGGGAAGTTGTGTTATGTGGATTGGAGGTGCGAGGGCAACGCCCTGCGGTACAGCACATGGGTAATGTTGTAATTACATATTGTATTTATGGTTTACTCCTGGGGTTATAAATAGACATTTTAGTAACCTCATGATGTATCATCTATTGATGTATCATCTATTCTATAATCTCTTTTCTGAACATTGAAAGGAATTCGCCGCTCTGCTCCTGAGGACGTAGGCATCTTTGCCGGATCTCGTTAAATTTTTGTTTTGTGTTCTTCTGGATTTGTGTCGATTTCAATTTTTTCTTCGCCCTAATTTCTCAACAAGTGGTATCAGAGACAGGTCCAATGGTAGAAAGAAAAAACTTCAGCGGCACATAAACGGAGAAGATTTTGGCCGCTAGGCGTTCGATTCGGCGCAGTTTGAAGTTCGCAGGAAGACGATCCTCAAAAGTTCGGTTATTGCAACTTTGCAGGTAGGATCACGACCAGAACTCGTGACATTCGGCGGCAGGAGTCGCAAGTCAGATTCGGCGTGATCGTGGCTCTTTGCAGGAGTTCGCGAGGATCTGCGAAAGGGTTGAGACGCAGACGCAAAGGCAAAGGAGTTCGGTCAGGCTTCCGTGTGCGGCGGGCGAATTCGCGAATCTTTGCTGAGAGGCAGAATCAAAAGCTAGAAAAGGATTCCTTCTGCGGAGCGGAGCGAAGGAACAGGCAGAGCGAGGATCGCGATCAGAATAGGAAGGTTTGCCGATTTGGAAGATTCTTGATTCCCTAATAGCTGGAGGGGAATTCCTTTGCAGAACTTCGGTGCGAAAGGAAGTTTCTGTGATTGATTGGGGAGAAGAAAGCGGAGGAGAAATTGGGGAATCTCCCGATTTACTTCCTTCCTAATTCAAAAAAAAATTACTTTTGCAGGTGGAAGACTTAGCTTCCTTCTCTTGAGGCAAAAATTTACGATTTCTGAATTTTGGTTCTGATTGTATTTCTTTGCTGGAGATATTTTTTGGTGGTGCACACAGTGCTATTCCAGGACGCAAAAGCAGGGAACAAGTGAAGGATTTTGAAGGAATTTTTCAGAAAAGTTTCATTACAGGTTTAATTTTAAGATGACATTCTTGGGTGCAAAGTTCGAGGTGGCAAAGTTTGATGGAACTAGAAACTTTGGATTGTGGCAAACAAGAATAAAAGATCTGTTGGCTTAACAGGCAATCTTCAAAACTTTGTGGGTAGCAAAACCGGATGTCATGGAGGATGAAGATTGGGAAGAATTGCAACAACGAGCGACAGCAACTATACGCTTATGTCTGACACATGAAGTTATGTATCACGTGATGATCTAAAATCTCCACGGAAGCCATAGAAGAAATTGAAAACTCAGTTTATGATTATATCTCTGACGAATAAGTTGTATCTGAAGCAAAAGCTATATGGGCTAATGATGCAAGAAGGTTCTGATCTGGTGCAGCATGTTGATGGATTTAATCAAATAATCATAGACCTATCACGGCTTGATGTGAATATTTATAATGAAGATCGAACAATGATTTTTTTGTGTTCATTGTCTTATTCCTATGAATACCTGGTGACTACTCTTACATATGGGAAAGAAACTATCAAATTTGATGAGATCACTGCAGCATTGTTTGCTCACAACCAGCGAAAACAGAATGTAGGGGAAAACTCTCATGGCGACAGTTTATATGTTAAGGGTAAGGAGGATCGTGGAAGCAAGAAAGAAAAGGAGGGTTCTAGAAGACGAAATTCCAGATCCAAATCGAAAGGCAAAAAGACAATTCATTGCTACAATTGCAAGGAGCCAGGTCATATGAAGAGAGATTGTCCAAAGCTCAAGAAGCAGACTAGGGAGAAAGGTGATGGATCATCGAAGTCTGTAATTGTGGTGCAGAGTGACAATTCAGATTGTAATGATGACAATATGCTTGTAGTTTCATCAACTCAGTTCACAGATGCATGAATTCTCGATTCAGGATGCTCTTATCACATAACACCTAACAGGGAATGGTTTACTTCATACAGGTCAACTAATTTTGACTCAGTTTATCTAGGTGATGATAGATGTTGCAATATTGTTGGTATTGGAGAAGTCAGAATTAAGATGTATGATGACACAGTTAGAACGTTATGTGATGTCAGACATATTTCAAATCTGAAGAAGAATTTAATTTCCTGGAGCACTCTACACAAAAATGTTTTTATTCCTAAGGCAGATGAGGATAAGGAAACCATCAGAATTGTTAAGGGTGCACTGACGGTGATGAAATGAAAGTTAACTGCGGCCAATATCTAGAAACTGTTGGGGAGTACAATTGTAGGTGGAGTTCATTTTGTGGAGTCAGATGATGATAGTACAAAGCTATGTCATATGAGTCTGGGTCATCTCAGTGAATGTGGGATGGCAAAATTGCATAGAAGAAATCTGTTGTATGGTGTTAAAAGCTGCAAGCTTGATATATATATATATATATATATATATAT
>NW_018164779.1:397-3787 GCF_001263595.1 Phalaenopsis equestris | reverse complement strand
ATATATGTATGTGTGTGTGTGTGTGTGTGTGTGTGTGTGTATCAGTATATATGTATATAAGTATATGTAAATATGTAAGTGTATATCAGAATATATGTATATAGGTATATGTAAATATGTATATATATATATATATATATATGTATATATATGTAAATACATATCCATATATACATATACATATATACATATACACATATTATGACACCACATTGGCTTAATGATTGACAACGTTTGAAAGACGCTGGTGGGCACGTGTTTGAGTCTTGCCTCAAATTAGTCACATGAGATTGGTTGGGTGGCTTACCCTCTGACCAATCTTTCTAAAAAAAATTTACCAATATATCTACACACACACACACACATGGAAACAATACAAAAATTATTTATTGTAAGTCTTTACAGGATTTATCTTTGCAAACTGGCCTATTATACCTCCAATATGAAACTTAACAATAAAAATTTCTCATAAATGTGATATAAAATAGCAAAGCTTAGTTTTGCCAGTAAATTTAGCCATAAATAATATAAAATTTTTTCTCATGAGCCCATGAATGCTCAAAATTTTGATGATCACAAATACAATAAGAAATATTGATTGATAATTTCAATTAAAATTGTGTAGGAGAAAGGTATACCATCATGACACCACATGAATAAAAAAATAGAGTTTCAAATTAAAAAAAAAGTTATTTAGTCAATCATTTGTAAAAGCAACACAAAATAATTTTTCATGCATTTTAGGCAAACAAGCAAATGTGGAATAAAATCTAGAGCTATAGTATATATGTTATTATATGTCATTCTAAAGCTAATGCTTCGATGAAAACCTTAAAGCAACCTTCACAAATATAGCCACCAAGCTTTATTCCCTTACATAAACCACCCATTATGATTTCAACATTTAGTAGAGCTAATCTCTTTCTTTGCTTAAAGAAAATGCTTTAGTATTTTCTTGTTGATTAGCTCAAATTTCTCATAATTTAGTTGATTTACTTTTAATTATACTTGTATTTAATCTTTTATTTAATTAATTATTTTCTTTTTTTTTTCTTTTGCTAAGGTTCAAAGTGAAACACCTAGAGAGGTACTAATGCTCATAATAAGGCGGAAGACATATTTTCCCAAAGAAAATTTTGTTATTAATGTTTCTCTTCATTTAAAAAAATTAAAAAGTTAAAATTTTATGTAAAAAGAAGACACACGGGTGTTATGACTAAAAATGCTAGAAAAATTTATAATGATTATCCCCCCATAAAAATGAGAATAGAGAGAAGCTTTTCTCTTAAATAAAAAATAAAAATGTACTCATGGTGACCAAGATTGGCTTATCTTTATCAAATTTTGAAGAGGCAAGCATATGCTTAGTGCTTGAGATGACTCCTAGGTAAAGACTATCGAGGATGTATATGACTTACCTACTTATAATGAGATTTATGATACTTTAAATAAGTTAAATGAATTATTTACCTCTTTAAAAAATATTGCATGTTAAATAAAAAACACTTTTTTTGTGTCATTTTGAACTCCAAAATGTGTTTGTTTTTCTTGGAAAAGAAAAATAATCTTATCTAGCAAGGTCTTCTTGAGTGATAAGCAAAATTTCTTTTTGAAAGCCATGGTTAAATATTAACATAGTTTGACTCATAAATTTTTTAGTGTAAATTATTGTCACATTTCACTAAACATTATAAGCATTTCACATCCTACACTAAACACACATGTTAGTTTAATAATCTACGGTGGCTTGGAAAATATTTCTAATAATTTTATGGGTTGAATCACACATAGAACATCTCATTATGTTTGAATTCATAAGCTCACATATTCACAAATTGTTATATTACTTCCAACACTATTTGTTCATTATATTTATTTCATTAGTCAGCCCTTTGTTATTTGGCTCTAAATTTGACAAATTAAATTCTCATATGGATAGCATTCGCATTAAAATTGATAATAGTAAGTGATGAATGGATAAAAACTATTAGAAACATATTAAGGGGTAATATTTTCCTTCTATGTAGAATAAAAGGAAGATGTGAAAGTGTCATTATAATATAAGACCAAAAAAAACGTAATTGAAGAATTCTATAAACACATGGAGGTTTCTTTACATGAAAATCACTGGAATTTAACATATTTAGAACATTGAAAGAAAAAACATATGGATAGGAGTTCACGTGACAATCACTTCACAATTTCACATATTTAAGACAAGGAGAAAACACATGGATAAGTTTTCATTTCACATACTTTGGACATAGAGAAAACACATGGATAAATCTTCATTTCACATCATAGAGAAAACACATGGATAAATCTTCATTTCACATACTTTGGACATTGAGAAAACACATGAAAGTATTTTAAGTTCATAGATGTCGGTGCTATTTTTGGTTGAGGGAGTTGCCCGTAAGAAGCTGTCGGTTACCGGAATCGAAATCCTGCCGCCCGCTTTGGAATGATGTTTTAATTTAAATATATAGAGTTTTAGAAAAATATGAAATCAAACTGACTTCATATTTTTCGCAGTTTAAATGAAAGAGCGTTGTACCTCAAATAATGTATATATCCCAAAGAATAAACACAAGACTTAAGGATGCGGCTCAATCAAATAAACTAAGGAATATATGACATCTGTTTGGTCTGCAAAACCTTTGTATTTGCCGACAAGTTCTCCTATTTAACAGAAAGAATTAAATAGAGTTTATATTAAGTTCGGTTCGGACATGATTCCTATAAGGGCAAGCCCCTATAGTTAATTACAACTTAAATGATCAAAGTCACCTAAGAAGACTCTAGATAAAAATTAGGAAATATTATCTTCAAGGAGTTTTAAAGGGTAGGAATTTTTAATGAGATCGGACGTAGAAGTGTGAAAGGGGATTGGTTCAAATTTGGAACATTTTATTGTAGAGTCCAAAGGAGGAAGAACTAGGGAATGTCATGGATCCAGAGGAGAACCTCGGTGACTTAGCTATCCTAATGTTTGGCTTCAATTTTGAGGGCTTCATTTCTGAGGAGAAATATTTAGGTGTTTCATCCTGCCAATTTTATTAGTTAGGGCCTACATTCATGTGAAAAGATCACACAAATAGTCTGGAAGGTATGAGGGTTTAAGTCGTGACAAACGATAACCTCAGAATCCTAAGATGAGTTAGGGCTTATATTGTATAGCAGGGCTATACAAAAGGCCTAAAGATAAGGTGAGGATTTACGTTGCATAAGCAAGCAACCTTGAAGTCCTATGGTTTTGTTGTTTATATCTAAGGAAGGAAGATTGGTTTAGCTGGGGAAGACAGGTTTTGCTGTATAAGATGATTGTGCTGCCCGCCAAGCTAGTTCCAAGCTCCTTACCGCGATGAGTTTGAGTTTTCTAGTGTGTCA
>NW_018164779.1:0-253 GCF_001263595.1 Phalaenopsis equestris | reverse complement strand
TGTGTCAAGTTATAATGTCAAATTAGGTGGCCCTATGGTTGAAGTTCTTTAAATTTTATGGGGGCATGTTAAAGTTGATTAGAGCGACACCGCTTAGGATCCTACGGTTCCCTCGTTCCGGCATCACTATTTTCTATTGGATTCACTTAGTCCAAATGAACTTACTAAACTCAACTTAATGAGTTCCATGATTTCATTTAGATCGTGGGAAGCCTCACTAGCAATCGTAGGTTACCTCCTCCGAGGGATTCCT
>NW_018164778.1:170420-170859 GCF_001263595.1 Phalaenopsis equestris | reverse complement strand
ACATCAAAATAAGGGTATTAAATTTATTAATTATTAACTTTAAGAGTCATACCCCTCAGTCCTAGATTCATTTTATTTTAATAAACTTCCAAATTTTAATAATTTAGAAATTTATTAACTTATCTTTTTCAATTAAGAAGGTGAGTTGGTTTCTACCAATTAACCCCTTATACTTCAAACATATAATAAATTGATTAAGATCAGAGGTTACCCATTTCCCTCAGTATGAAAATTGAAATTATCGAATCAACTTTCAAAAAAAAATTATGAATCAGAAGTATTGAACTGATTCAAAGAGAAAATTGAAATTATTGGATCAATTTTTCTGAAAGATTATGAATCAGAATTATTGAACTGATTCAGTATGAAAATTGAAATTATCGAATCAACTTTCAAAAAAAATTATGAATCAGAAGTATTGAACTGATTCAAAGAGAAA
>NW_018164778.1:162356-165262 GCF_001263595.1 Phalaenopsis equestris | reverse complement strand
CTTATATTAAATAGGGGAACTTGTCGGCCAATACATTGGTTTCGCAGACCAAACGGATGTCATAACTTTCTTTAGTTTATTTGATCGAGCCTCCCTCTCAATTCTTGCGTTCCTCCTTCGGGCTAGATACCTGATTTGAGATGAAGCGCTCTTTCATCTAAACTATGAAAATTATGGGGTCAGTTTGACTTCATCTTTTTCAAAACTAAATTTTTTAAAACGTCCTTCCGAAGCAGGCAACGGGATTTCAATTCCGATGGCCGACAGCTTCTTACGGGCAAACCCCACACCAAAAATAGTGTCGACAACCACCTGAAATTTAAAATGCATGTTAAGACATTTATGGAGAGCAGGGTAAGGTAAAATTTTGGTAATTTTCCTAACCCTATGTCATATTTTGGTGAGTCCCTAAAAGTTTAATTAATGATGATTTGATGACCTTATCAAGCAAGATATATTAAGTTTAGCAGATCTTCGAGATGTCCAACAGATCTAGAGAAAGAAGCAGGTCCATGCTACTTTCTCGCTGCCTGGTGGAAAATCTTGAATTCTTATAAACTGATTATATCGCTTAATAATTCATCCTATAAATACCCTTAATGCTCAGTGAACATTGATGTCTCAATTATCCGTAAGAATAGGTTAATTATCACTTGTGATTCAATTTAAGAATTATGTGGGTGAAGACCCTTAAAGAGACAAGTTAGTGTTGTTGGAACACTTAGCCAAATTTTAAATCTAATTGGGCTTGTAGTGTTTGAAAGCTGTTTTAATTTTCAATGATATTTACTTTTCTAATCCTCATTTAAGTGAAACATGACTTAACCGAAGTCACTACTAAGCCCTTAAGACCTAGGTGAGTGTCTTAATTAGTTTTAACAAGGTTAGACTTTAGGTGGTCATGATTCATGATTTGAATTTTATTTGAACATCAAAATAAGGGTATTAAATTTATTAATTATTAACTTTAAGAGTCATACCCCTCAGTCCTAGATTCATTTTATTTTAATAAACTTCCAAATTTTAATAATTTAGAAATTTATTAACTTATCTTTTTCAATTAAGAAGGTGAGTTGGTTTCTACCAATTAACCCCTTATACTTCAAACATATAATAAATTGATTAAGATCAGAGGTTACCCATTTCCCTCAGTATGAAAATTGAAATTATCGAATCAACTTTCAAAAAAAAATTATGAATCAGAAGTATTGAACTGATTCAAAGAGAAAATTGAAATTATTGGATCAATTTTTCTGAAAGATTATGAATCAGAATTATTGAACTGATTCAGTATGAAAATTGAAATTATCGAATCAACTTTCAAAAAGTTATGAATCAGAAGTATTGAACTGATTCAAAGAGAAAATTGAAATTATTGGATCAATTGAAATTTTTACTGGAGGTAGACCTAGACTAGAGTAGCCTTTGGGTAAAATTTCACAATTTGTTGAATTCTCTGTGATTTATTAGAATTATTTTAAATTTTGGGATATTTAATAAAAATAAAATATTTTAGGTGGTGAAAATTAAGTTTTATAATTTTAAAAAATCTCCCTAAGGTCAGAGAACTCAGAGGAGAAAATTTTATATTTTTTAATTTTTTTTTAATTTATTGAAATTATTTTTGTGTAAACTCATTTTTAGCCTTTTTTAAAAAAAATATTTTTAAGCTTTAAAATTCAATATTTTTATAAAAAAAATCAAAAAAAGTATTCTAATTGTTCTTAAGTAATTAGGAAGTAGTTTATAACATTTACATGAGTTTTATTATTTTTGTGATTTTTAGGGATTTTTAGTTATTTAAATATTTAAAATAGGTTAAAAATCAAGTTTTTTATTTTAAATATTATTTTATTTTTAGAAAATACCCCTGATCATAGAGAACTCAAAAAACTAAGTTTCATAATTTTTTGAGTTGTATTTTGATTTTTAAAAATCATTTAAATGCCAAAAGTAATGATTATCTTTAAAAATCAACTTAGGTTATCAAATGAACTCACAATATTTAGAATTTTTTATGGTGAGTTCTCTGGATCAGAAACCATAGTAGAGATAAAAAATCAAGTCATTTAAATGTTTATCTTTTTCAAAATCAATTATCTTAATGTTTTAGGGTTTGTGAAAATTATGTATATTTTAAATGACTTGGCCCATAAAATTCTTTCCAAAAGCTTCACTGGTCATGGTGGATCTTCCAAAATTTTCTTGGAATTTTCTAATCAATATGCTAATTTCCATGATTATTTTAAGGAAGTAATGTGCAAAAACTTGAAAAATATGGATCTCTATATAGCGACCTCCTCTGACTTTGGAAAAATCAGATAACTGACCTTAGAAAAATCAAAAGATATTTCCCTTGATAGAGGCTACAATATGTCAAAATTTCAAACAAATGTGATGTGTCAATATGCATGGAGAATCAAATGATTCAAAATAGTGTTTAATTAATTAAAAATAAAACATAAAAAAATGGACTTGAAATTTATTCCACATTGTTCTCCTCTGTTCACTGAGTAAGAGAGTATTTTTATTTTATTTTTGTGATTTTCCTACACAAAGTTATGAATTTTCTAAGCTAGGGGTATTTAACTAAATAGGGAAAAGGCCTTTTTATCTATTTAAACCGCGTGTGCTGACTGGATTCTAGGCAGCTCCGAAGGCATGTGTGGCGCGCTCTGGTTTGACGCCACCATCCATGTAGCTACTGACTCGGCCCGTAGTTTATCTCCCGAAGCGCTATCCGGCTCGATCTCCTCCGTCCATCCGATACACACTTGATCAAATGGCTCCCCATCATCGTCCCCAATAGAATGATCCCGTGACCGTCCACACTAAAACCCTAAGATCTCAGCCTAGACTCAACCAAATCACTTCGGGTTTGATCCTATGGACTCGTCTAAGTGAGA
>NW_018164778.1:161690-162067 GCF_001263595.1 Phalaenopsis equestris | reverse complement strand
GTGTAGTTGATTTGGGTTTAGTAGACTGTGGAGGTGTATTGGATTTTGTCCTAGTTTCCGACAAGATTTTAAGCTCAAAATTAAGCTCCGATAATGAGAATTGGTGAGAGAAAATAGTTGGAATGCACTGAGGGGATCTTAGGGAAGCTCTGTGAGAAGTTTGAAGAGGCCTCTCTAAAAAAATTTCAGCACATCTCCCTTGGCCGTGGGAGGAGAGTTTTTATAAAAATGGCCATGGGGTGGCTTTCAGGGCACAAGTTTGGGAGCATTGTTGTGCTTAGGTGGAGGGCAGAGGAGCTCTTCAATATGATTTGGATGAGCTGGCCTCTATGTTTGATTTGGGTGAGGTGCCATGGGGGTGGCTCTTGGTTTTGAGC
>NW_018164778.1:160563-161503 GCF_001263595.1 Phalaenopsis equestris | reverse complement strand
GGCTTGATTTAGGTGGTTTCATGGTGTTTGTACTGGTCACTAAGTCCAACTAATGGCTGTGGTGGAGTTAAGTTGGTGACTTTAGGGTGGTTAGGTCACATTTAGTGCATGGGTTTAATGTGGGTTCAAGTGACCAAATATTGGGTTTTGTCTAAGCTAGCCATTTTAATTGGCCCAAATAAATGTTTCATTTGGTGTATTTGATCATAAGGAACAACTTTGGTGAAGGATGGGTGTGGTTTTGAGTTCAATTGAAGGGTCAATTTGAGGGAATCTTGAACATTAATCAATTTGGTCATGTTGGGCTAGGCTTGGGTCTAGCTTGGGTTAGCCTTGGGCTAAGTCCAAATTGATTGTTGTAGATGGTTCATGTTAGGCTAGGCTTAGGTCTAGCTTGGTTTAGCCTTGGGATAAGTCCAAGTTGATTATTGAGAATGGTCTATAGGAATGCGATGAATAGTTATCAACATGAATTGGGTGCCAATTTTAGGTTTAACGCAATCAATTTGGTGAAATCTGGAGGCATAGCCAACTTGGGGCAAAATTTTGGGCTTTTGACTTTGGTTGAAATTAAGTAAAATTGAGGGTTCACCAAGGCTAATTTAAGGTTAGTTTGATATTTAGTAACGTTATGAAGAAAGATTTATCAACATTAATTGGGGCCAATTAACTAGGCTATGGGTTCAATTTGGTGAGATTAGGTCATATGATCAAAATTGTGGTTTTGACCCAAATAAAAATTGGGCTCAAATCATGGACCAATTGAGTTTGGATTTAGTTTAGTTTGTTCATATCAAAAGTTAATTTGAGTTTAGGATTGGAATTGGGGTCTATTGAGACCAAATTGATGGACATTTGAGTTGGATTTGGGGAAATTTGGGTCTTTAAAGGGCAATTTTGGGGATTTTTGATAAAGATGGTCAAATTGGCCAAATTGGGT
>NW_018164778.1:146864-160518 GCF_001263595.1 Phalaenopsis equestris | reverse complement strand
AAATGAAATTGGGAATATTTGAGATTTATTGATATTTTTTTGGAAATTTTTGGAATTTTTGGGATTTTGGGCCCAAGAGGGGTATTTTGGTAATTTGGGGGTGTTTAGGGGCAAAAGGACAAGATGGGTATTTTTGATTGGATTGGGTAACTAATCACCCTAAATGAGCCATGGAAAATAGGAAATCCCATTTTGGGTCCTCTATGTAGTGGTCTTAGTCAACCCATAGCCCTAGGGCTGGTAGGTTTAAGGGACCATCTATATGAGTATCCCAAAAAGATCAAAAGACCTAGTCTAGAAATTTGAGTTTAGGGTTGTAAGTGAATGTGAGTGTAGATGAGTGTAGTGAGTGCCCTAGCTCCAGACCAACACCCAGGGTCAACCCTAAGGTCCATCAGTCCTAAGGGTGACTCATCTTAAGCTTCCTTTATAGTGACCCCGCCTACTAAGTGCTAGAGGTTATGATCAATATGTGGAACTTCAAGTTGAGTAAAAAAGAGGGTATAATTTCTAGTGGTGAGGATTCCATATCTAGTTTTCTAAGAATAGTCAATAGGAAAGTCCTATGGCTAGACCTTAGGCTACCAAAGAGGAAAAACTAAACCTTAACCAAAAGTGAGGTCAACAAATGGACCCCAAATAAGTGTGGTGTGCTGGGCAAGCACACCGCGCGTATTGGCGTTGATCGATGAGATCAACAAAAACCAATACAAGCTCCTAAGTCAAACAGATCTGGAAGTATGTGTAGGGTTGTGTGTGTGATTTGTTTTATTTTTGCT
This sequence comes from Phalaenopsis equestris, assembly GCF_001263595.1. Classification (NCBI taxonomy): domain Eukaryota; kingdom Viridiplantae; phylum Streptophyta; class Magnoliopsida; order Asparagales; family Orchidaceae; genus Phalaenopsis; species Phalaenopsis equestris. The sequence goes on along the minus strand of NW_018164778.1, from coordinate 159,739 downwards.
GGGGATACTAGCAGATGATCGTGTGATTGAAATTAAGGAGGGACTCTCGCGGGGGATCGAAAAGTGAATTTTGAGTTATGAAATTTCAGATATTCATAAAGGATGGGAATCAGTATGTAAGTGCTGACCCTAAGGTGGAAATTGAAATTTAAGTATCAATTTCGAAAAGACAAGAAGGATCGGAATTTAGGTACCGACCTCAAAAGATGAGAATCAGAATTTAGGTACTGATTCGAAGATGTGAGAATTGAAATTTAGGTATCAATCTCAAGATGAGAGTCGAAATTTAGGTATCGATCTCGAAAGGTAAGAATCAGAATTTAGATACTGATCTGAAAATAAGAATTGAAATTTATGCATCAATTCCGAGAGGAGAGTCGAAATTTAGGTATCGACATATCAACTCATCCCAAATAAAATAAATAAAACAACCAAATTAATCGGTTAAGAAATTGTAAGCAACCTAAAATATTCCAAACCCTAAAATCTGAAAGGACACTAAAACATAAATGAAATCTTAATGAACAAACATCACACAACTTTAACCTAGCTACCCGGGTCTACAAAGATCTCTTGGACGACATAATATACGGTTGCTAACAAGAATCTTCCAGTCATAGTAGGTTTAAGTACCTCTCAGACTAAGTAGATCATGATTCCTAATGACCCAATGACGACGGGGCCATAGAGATCTTGATCAGATTGTATAAAAATTGAAAATTCAATAAATTAAATCAACAAAATACTTTTTGTACTAACTTTATTTTGCAGAATTGCTAAAGACACAAGGTGAGTTATGTTCTAGATTTACTTTACATGTTATTAGGTTGTGCAAATTTTTTTTGCAGGACGGACGTTCAGGACCCAGAAATAAATGACAAACTTCAAAAGAACCACTAATGATAAACCAACAATAAAAAAAAACAAAATGTTCAGGATAGTATTGAATCCTTAGAAATCCACTACCTTTAAGACATAACATTGATGTTTCTTTCCTTGATCCTAACACTTAAGACTTTTCAAGAATATATTTTAACCTTAATCGAGAATTTTCTTAAGCAATTTCAACTGCTTAGGATATAATTAACTATAAGAGTTTGCTCTTATAAGAGAATGAGAACCCTAGAATGGGTATATTACCTAAATCTCTGGTTATGGAGTTTTCATATGATCTTTCTCGTATGAGTATCTTAGGAATCAAAACATTCATGAGTTCCCTCTATGATAAGGATCATTAGAAATTTCTCCCCCATATCTTCTTTTATCTATTTCTATTATTGTTTGCCCCTTTCTTTTCCCTTTGAATTTCCTCAGTTTCTCGAGATCACCCACATGATCTAAGAGAAGAAGTTATTTGGAGAAAAATAGGGAAATGTAGTAGATAACAGAGTGGTGATTCCTCGACAGTGATGACATCAACAACCGACACAACCCAAAAAATTGGTGGAGGTGGTGACATCCAGGTGGTCGATCTGTTTGTCTTTCCATTGAACTATCTCATCAGCATTCTCCTCGGCAAGTAGGGAGCGTCACGCAGAAATGACAAGGCTCTAGTTTCAGCAATGTGGATTTTTGTGAAATCATCATCCATATAATCTTCCAAGTCGTAATCTTCATCATCAGTGTTTTCTCCTTGTTCTTTGGATAACTGAGTAATATCAGTTCTGAGCTTTTCTAAGACAACCTCGATCAATTTTTTTCCTTAACAACTTTGAGATCTACCGGGGGTTGTTGTCGCACATCTTCTATTAAAACGGGCTTTGATGTGGTCGCAATACAGATGGCTAGTGTATCAAACTTGGAATCCCATTCAAAGAGATAACCCTCTGATGTAGGTCTCTATGAATTCTCCTTTGGTATTAATATTTTTGAGACAGGATGTCTCGTGAGCAACATCAGTTTGTCGAGATGAAGCAAGTCCCTAATGCGTGGACCAGATACAACAAATAGTGATCCTTTGTAATCATTTATCTTTGGGGGCTCTTAAAACATGGTGACAGATGATACTCTCGAACCCATGCGAGACTTAACCGGTCAACATTTTATAGGCTTCCAAGAGGCGATAGTGGTATAAGTGATGATTGCAGTGGTAATTATACGTTCTCCCAAGCGAAGCTTGGCAAAAACACAAGGATGTAGTGCTCCTCCTCTCTGGAAAAACCTATGAAATTGTCATGCGGGTTTATCCTTTTTCATAATCTCAGCTGACATATGAGGTGATACAGTGCAAACCATTCTTTTCAATATCCCAACGACGGAACAATGTTTTTTGCTGTCTAGTCCTTCGAAAATTGAGCAGACTCATGAAAGGGAGTAGGCCCCCACTTTCTTCTTATCCTGACCATGAGGTGGCAACGGTAATGTAGCAACAATCCTATAAATACTCTCTTCTCCAAAGGCGGCATACAATGGATGAAAAATACTCCCTCCGAGAAGGAGTGAGGTCGCAGGCAATCTTATTTCCTCTGCATGAGGAATTTCCTTGATAGGGATAGTCTTTGCAGCTCTTACCTTCATGGCCTTTAAGCCCTTTTAGTTCTGATTTCTTCTCTGTGATCGGGTTTTAACGGAACGAACCTTGAAGTGTATCCAATCTCGAATACAAACGACACTAGGGAAAAGGCATCAGTCGACTCTTTCTCATATATAATTTCTTTTCCTTTTGAGACAGCGGGGCGATAAGCACAGAGACAATAAACTCAATGGGGGTAACAGTAATGGTCCTCACGGTAATGGGAGTAGTAGCCTTAGCGGGAACATAATCGACCTTTGCCTTCTTAAGGGAAGAGAAGTATAGACTACACTTCAGATCAAACTCAGAAGATAGCTCCTGGACCTATGAGGCGGAGGTTTTCATTATAACGTAAGTTTCTTTACCAAGTATCACCTCGAATTCATTGAATTCAGACCCAAACTTAATCATCAATCCCATGTAGCAGGTATCCTCATCGGTAGGCAGGTTGCACCGTCCGGTGAACAAGAAAACCAGCTTCGAGAACAACATTCTTTCTGTCTATTGAAAATTTTTGAGCGTCAGCAGCATTCTACGCTCTATTTCTGAGTGAAGTAATTTAGACATAAGTACTAAAGTTAACAAAATTGTCTTACGAACTGAGTGTTTCTTTCGAAACTTATTTAAGTCAAATTTTTTATTTAATAATTTTCATTCTTTCGAAATTTTGTTTTATTTTGTTATTTTGAATTTCATTTTCAATTTAATTTTGGAATTTCCTTTCATTTTAGATTTAAGATTTGTTTTGTTATTTTGAATTGCAGTTTTACATTTTTTAAGAAAGCTTTTAGGAGAAAAGCACCGTTTATGTTGTTAAAAACAAGCTGAGTTTAGAGGAAAGGAGAAACGAGTTTGAAATTTAGGACCAAGTCCAAAAATAGGAAATGGGAGATTTCATATTTAACTCATTCAAACTTGACTCACTTATCGCTCATACCTAGCCACCCTATTGTGGGTCCAACCCACTTTATAATTTAAAGATTCTGGCTCCTCCCAGTATAAGGATGATTAAACAGAAGGTTCTAGAATCAGGAGAGTAGTCGATTATACTTGCTCAAGAAAGAAATGAGCGAAGTATATCAACAAAAGAACAACAATATGATCCATAAGGGACGTGAACACACTACCTATGTATCAAGGCAAAACCCCCTGATCGAAGATGAAGAGATGTATAGTCTCCAACAAAGTGGTCAGAATTTATCAGCAACCCTTTGGAACCTGTCGGACATTTTAATTTAATTTATGTATATATATACATAATTTGGGAAAAGTAATAATTTAAGTTTTGAAAATACAAGACTGGACTGATGAGATTGAAAAGATCTCATATGCCTAATAATTTAGATAATCGAGCACAATACTATAAGTAATACACATTCTCAAAAGATAAATATATCACTCTACGGTAGGCTCGATTATATAAACTAAGAAATTTATGACATATGTTTAGTCAGCGAAACCTTTTATGTGACTGAAAATTCCCTAAATAATATTAAAGATTAGATAGGTTTTAGATTTTATGGGTTTACTAATTCCTTATAAAGGCAAGTCCCTATAGTTAATTACATCAACTTAAGAAAACTCTTAAGTAAGCTCTGGGGTTTCTTCTTCAAGAAATTTAAATTTAAGTTTTCAAGGTTAGACAAGGAAGACTCAAGTGGGAAAGGCTCAAATAAGAATAGTTATTTTTGAAATCAAAGGAATGAAAGGCAAGGGAAGTCATAGATCCTGAGGAGAACCTCAATGACTTCTCAAACTATCTTATTATTTGCTTCACATTATAGAGGTAATATTTATTTAATGTTTACTCCTACAACTATTTAAAATTTAGGACTCACACTTGCACAATATCTGATCGAACAAATGGCATAGGAATATAGGAGGGTTTACCTCGCACCGAACGAACAACCTCAGACTCTTAAAGTGAGTTAGGGCTTATATTGTACAATATGATCGTGCAAAAGCCAAAAGATACAATGAGGATTTACATCATACTAGACGAAAGACCTCAAAATCATATGGGTTTGTTTTTATTTTAAGACTAAGGAAAGTTTTGCTTATGAATGGTCTTATGCTTCATGTTTTGAGTTTTGCTTAAGGATGGTCCTCCGCTTCATGTTTTGCTTTGATCATCATCTGGAGTTGTCCACCATCTGTTTGCATCATCGTTGTCTGCCTTATGAGTAGCTCATTCCAGGTTTAAGGTTTATGATTAAACTTATGATTATGGTTGATTCTAAAGGCCTGTCATACGGTTGCTCTTGAACATATAGCCTACTATTTTTTTGCCTTAGAGGTCTTTGTAGATATGTTTAAAATTTAAAGAAATAAAACATGCCATAAACTACAATAAATGGAAAATTGCAGTAATTGAAATGTAAAAGCACATACTAGAAGGGTTAGTACTAAAAACATAGCATGCATATGTATAAAATTTAAATAAAAGCACAAGGAAAACAGTGGCATGTAGAACGAGTTAGGCGGCACATACAAAAGATCAGAGTCAGGTGTAGGAACATTAGTAAAGAGGGAGCTCAGAATCAAGATCGAAGCACTAACAACTCTCGATGGACATATGTAGGCATAATGTATGTGAGATTCAATGAAGGGTAAAAGGTCATCAGCAAGGCAATCAGGGAAGGGTAATCCTCAACCCGACTTATATGACTGATATATGGTCAAAGGTGACATTTAAAATTTCTTAACTTTACAATCATAAAAATAGTTTGAACTTCTCATTTTAACATGTAAAATATGATTTTCAGATAAAAAAGAGATTATATTGTATTTCATGCACTTTTTGTAAATCAGGCAATTCAGGAGTCAGTCACCTTATTGGACTTAGGATCACCAGCAGCCCCTGAGAGTCGTGGCAACTTTTTAATAAATTTTATAGAGAAGTAATGCTAATTCTTGACCTTAGCATATTCCTCTGGTTAGGATATGCAATACTTCTCACATACTTAGATGATTTTTTCATCATCACTCATGCCACCAAAACCTCCAATTACACCAACCCAATGATCCATATGTGGCCACATTTTGAATATTCTCAGTTGCCCACAAGGGTTTGAATACCATATCCAAGACACTTCCCCTTAAGCATTGGGTTTTACTATAAGCTAAGTGGTGATAAGATAATTTTACTAAGGTATGTTAATTTAAGGAGTCCTTGATCACATCTTGGTGGGTCCTTAAGGGTTTCATTTTTTTGTTTGGTTTTAATTATTGTTAGAAAAATTATAGTAAGTCTGAATGTCAAGTGGAATTTCCAAAATCTTATAAAGGTGTCCAAGATGTATTCTTGAAACACCCTTAAGGTATCCTGGAATATTCCTAGTTCATTTAGCCTTTCCACACTGTTGAGTTGATCAGCCCATTTACATTGTGTATTTTCATGTTTTAAATTATGCTCAGTGTTTTATGTCTTAATCAATGCATGAGTTAGAGTATTGGTCAATTCTTGACATTATGGTAGATATCACATGTTGGGAAGTTTACACTCTTACCCTTCAATTGGGTTTGAGCCTGTAGTGTTTTCAAAATATTCCATTATCATTTCTTTTTTTTCTTTTACTATTCCTAAAATGATATTAAATCAAACCTACCTCACTACCAAGCTTTTTAAGGCTTAAGGGTAAATTTGTAATTTTTCAAAAGTTTTGTAAAGTGTGTTGGATCTTTAGTGAAGGATTAAATTTTGTTTAACCATTGATTGAGGACTCAAGATCAGTGAATTATTAGCTTTGTAACTCATGCCCCTTAGTTTTTGATCATTCAACTTCTCATTTCTTTCTATACATAACAATTCAAATAATTACAATTTTATAATTTTTAGAAACTATCATGAGTGGGTTACTACCTTCTTTACCCTTTGTGTTTCAATTACTTCAGTAGGTTAATTGACTTAATTAAATACCTTTCCCTTCAATTTTAACCTACAATTTTGATTAAATTAAGGATGGGTGTAAAAATTCCAAAATTACAATCATACCTTTAGGGTTTACACTCCCTAACTCTTATATTTTTAATCAATTGACCAAGAAACTTTGCTGACCTCTTACGCATGAACTAATTAAGACCTCGGAGGAAAAGGTATATTTTTTTGTTATTTATTTATTTTTTAGAATTACTTTTAATCCATAATTATGAATTTTTAAAGTGATTTAATTTAATTGTTCAAAACATGTTTTCTGTCCTTAAAAAATTTTATGGTGTTCCTAGAAGTCAGGGGATTACTTAGAGTAATTTCCATGATTTATTGAATTATATTTTAATTTTTATGCTTTTTAGTTGATTTTAATAAATAAATAAATAGAAAATACATTTTAATTTTAAAAAATCCATATTTTATTTTTTTATAATTATTATAGCAAAAAAATTATAGAAATATAGAAATAATATTTAAGTACCCAATATGCATTTTTCATGCCTTTAAAAATTTGTAAAAGCAATTTAAAGTTGTTGTCTCTAATTAATGAAATTTTTGTGATATTTTGAAATACATTTATATTTTTTTAATTTTAATTATTTTTAATTAGAAAAATACTAAGAAAATAAATTTTTAATTTTAATTTCACTTTTATTTTTCCTACTTGCTTTTAACTTTAATAAACTCCTCAAACTTGATTTTATATTTTTCTGATTTATATTTTATTTTTTATAATTATTTAAGTTGATAATTTGCAAGATAATAAGAAAATACATTTAAGTACTTAAAATACATTTTCTAGCTTTGAAAAGTTTTTTGGGCATTTTAGGTTTGTTTTCTTTAATCAGAGAGATTTTTGTGATATTTTGAATTGAATTTACATTTTTATAATTTTTAATGACTTTTTTTAAATAGGAAAATATCTGAAATATATATTTTTAATTTTAGATCTCATTTTTATTCCCTTAGGTCCCTCTGACTTCAGTGAACTCATTAAACCTGATTTTGTATTTTTTTATTTGATTTTTTATAACTACTTTAAGTGGTTAGAGGCGATTATTATGAATAAATAGGGCTTTTAGGGTTAGAGGTGCTCTCTGACCTTAGAAAAATCCTAAAAATTTTAAGCCAAGATGATAAATAATTATTTATATATGATTAAATCATGAAATTATGTTGTATGTACTTCATTTAAAATTAAATATAAAATAATTATTTTTAATTTAGGGTTCATTAGATTCTGATGCGACGGAAATATAGTTGTGTAAAATTTATAAAGTTGAATCCGCTTTACAACGATGCTAAAATCTTGATGTGGTATCTTATAAATAATAAAGTTAAGCTCTTAATGTTGGTATTCTACGCAAGTATACGTATCATTATCAAGTAATATAAGACTTTCTATTTAAGTCTCAAATATCGATCCCACGATGAAGGTTTAAATTTAAAATGATAAATTAACTAGAAAATTCACAAAAATTTTCGAATGTTTAAGATACTATAAAAGCTAAATTATTAACTACTAGCAGAATTTAAATGTAGTGTTTTAAAATAGTAATTACTAAACTATGTTTATGTGATGAAGTTTTCTTATGTGAAAAAGCATTTTTCCCACTACAATGAGCTTTTGGTGAAATGAGATGAGATAAATGGTTTAAATATGTATTTGTGTCAAATATGAGCAATTTTAATTCTCTACCCTGATTCAGTGTTATAGAAAATCATTGGCTAATCTTAGGTTTAGTCCCTAAATTCGTGGCTAGGCTAGGAGGATACTAGCTCCCACGTCCCTTCTCCTGAAGGCTAACTCCCGCTTTAGTTTTTAAACACTAAGATCAAATTAAGGATTTTTAGTCCGTCACCCTAAAAAATCTCCAATTCTACACCAAACAAAATATATTTTCCTATTTATTTGAACTTAACTCCATGAACGAAAGACTCGTTCATGGACTTAAATGTGATTCTCACTCTATTGTAGACTCATACTCCATTTCAGGATCATATGTTTCAAAACATATTTTAACAATTCAATTGGTTAGATCGAAAAGTAAATTAAGAGCAGAGTTGAAAAACCATCTCAATTTATTTTAGATTTTAACATTGTCACATCCAAATTATCTCTTCATTACACCATATCTCAGAGTAAGGAGAAAGATAAATGAATCTACTCATACTTCGTTGAGAAAGATACAACAAAACACAAATTTCATATATAAAAGGAAGTTCATACAATAATAATAAACAAATAACACTTATCTGAAACTCTTTCTCAAAGCAAATCCCTTGTAGCCTCTCTTAGGAAATTTAGAAAAAAGAAATCTCTCTCTTCTCTTCCTTTTCAACACTTCTTAGAGAGGAATTCACACTTAAACTCACAATAAAAAGTCAAAACTATAAAGAAAATAACTAGCTAATGGTGTGGAATGGCGTGGAATGATGTAAAGTGGCAAGAAAGGGCGATGGATGGCTGCGAGAGACTTTTCTGATCAATTTTGGCTCGTAATAGAGCCTAGGGTCGGTTCTCCAATAGGTGCATCAAAAAACTCTTCAAAAAAGTATTCAAATTCGTCGAATCTTCTAGAAATAGGGTCTACACCGACGCTGGCATCGTCGGTGCCCATTTTGGCACTGTCGGTGCTAGAGGCCATTTAATTTAGTCGGTCTTCTCTGTTAAATGGCACCGTTGGCGCCCAGTCTGGCGCCTTCGGCGCTGAATAATTTTTCAAATTCTCCATTTTGACTCCAAATTTCATCATTTTTGCTCCAAGCCCTAAAAATCAACAACCTGCAATTAAAAATCAACAACCTGCACAACCTGCAATAAAATAAAAAAATATCTTCCATTAAAGTGTAGTATCACAAAAAAATGAGTATAAAATATGGGTATAAAAATGCATATATTTTTTGTGTATCAAAATCTCTCAAACTTAAATGTTACTTATCCTCAAGTAATTCCTTTACTACATAAAAATATGACTCGTGACAAAGATTTTAACTTCTAGATTTTTATATTTAAGTCCACTAAATACAATAGTATAACTTAAGAAAAATTTAAATCAACTCCAGTTAATATTAAAGATATAAACATATCTAGCAGTCAAGTCTAAGATTTCTGATTCTCTATTCTTCTAAGGAAAATTGCAAATTATTCATATTAAAGCCACTTAAAATATCCATATGAAAAAGAAATTCATGAAACTTTACTAGTAAATATGCTAATACTGAAATATATGTTTAGAAAATGTAGTCAAGCTTTTTTCTTTAAGTTGATTCAAATGAAGCCAATTTTTAATTAGGCATCTCCTCAAACTTCTCCTCACATCTTTTATTTTCTTTTTTTAGGATCATTTTCAATCCTTTTCTCTTTTTTCTTTTCTATTTTCTTTTTTTTTTTCTTTCTTTTTTTATGTGAGAATTACTATATCTGGATAGCCTTTAATAATTTTGAACTTCGCTATCCTCTTCTTAAAGTTAAAAACTTTTCACATTCCTTCACTTTATAAATTTATATTAGCTTTAAAGCTTTTTCGTAAAGTTTTATTTTTTTCTTCTTACATGAATCTCTAAGATTTTTAATCCTTCAAAAATACAAATTCCTTTACTTAAAATAGAAAAACATAGTCTTATTCTATCATACCAAATATATTAATCTCTAAAATCAACCTTTATTATTTAAAAATTTTTACTTAATTTTACTATATATTTAGAAACATAGAAATAGTTATCCAAATTTATCCTCTAATACCAAATCTCATGTTAAATTTTAAAATATTTTGAAAATATAGCTAATTGAGGACAAATAAAATTAAGTTTCTTTTCTTTAAAAAGGAACTTTTCTTCCAAGGGTGAAAGAAAACATTTAATACACAAGGAAAAGACATACCCGTGGAAGGTTCTGATTTGAAACTTAACTCTAAAATATTGTCGGTGCTAATATGAAAAGCTACAAGACTTAAAACATTAAATAACACATAATACATATAAAAATTTGTTGAGAAAGAGTTAACTACAAATACATCCTATAAAGTACTAAAAACTAACAACTTCCAGCAGTTTCACAGATTTATTGTTCACAACACAACATACAATTAAAATAAAGTATCACAGTCTACAAACAAACATTATCAATAATAAAGTACAATTAAGCATAAACTAAAAAAAATCTAACTAACACATCACCAAATCATCGTCTTCTTCCTCTTTTTCTTCCACATCGAAATTCTATGTTGATATGGATTAAAAACAGGGTGAGTAGGAAACTGAACTGAGTTCTCACCCCTCATGAATCTGACCATTGCATCATCATAAGCAGCATCATATCCAAACTTCTATCTTATCAAATCATCAAAGTGAGCATTTCTGCCCTCCATATTTTCCATTTATGATCCATTCTTACTATCCATTCTCAAGATATCTCCCTATTGGATCATCATATGCTCCATAAGTTCCGGGATAATAGGGGTACTAGAAGTACTTGAAGTAGAAGGAATATCCTTGGTCCTACTTCCAGGTCTCCATCCAAGTCTCCATCCAACATGAGATTCAACATGAGATTCATAAGTTTTAATATTTGCAGGCCCAATAGGTTTTAGAGGTTCAATCATCTCCTAATCTATTTTAAAATCAATTCTTGTCTGTTCACATAGTGTGAAGATCAGAGAAGGGTGAGCTAAACCACCAGTGCTCTCTCCCTAAGCAATAGATCGAGTGTTCCTATAAATAATATAGCCTACATCTATCCTCATCACCTGTTGGATACAGAAGTTCAAGATGGCTCCTTTGTTACCTCACTATGATGGTTTGTTGGTATCATTCTTCCAGAAATAAAGTAGTGTTAGTCCTTAGATACTACATTTAATTTAAAAAGAGGAAAGTTTATCTTAACTCCATTCTTCACCTTCCAGGTTCCTCCTCTATTAGTTAGAAAAGAAATAACCTCATTCAAGACCTCATTTTAGCAGAAAACGATTTGTACTGACAGCTATACACATCTTCTAACTGATAAAATTCATTAATTTTCCTTCGAGTAAACTCCACAATTTTCCCACGAACAAACACGTAGTCTTCAGAAGTTTCCTTAAAATTGGCATAGAACTTCATCAACGTAGAACTCCATCACTACACCAATAATGGCCTCGACAGTAAAGTAGCAAAAATTCTCCCACTGCAGAGCATTGATTAATCTCTCGACTTCTCCTCCCGTATTTTTAAATCCTCGATCCGAAATCACTTTTTTACTTGTAAGTAGACTATTGAAGCAAATGTTGGCCTTGACATTGAAAAACCTTTGATCATCAAAATCTACCTTTCTCTTTCCTTTGTTCATTTTAGGTACCATGATAAATCTATGAAAATTTGATAAAATCATAAATGATAAAATCAAAATAAATTCCCAACAATTCCAAAAAATCACAATGTGGAATGTTTTAAACTTTAATATACTAAGTAAGAGTTCTTCACTAAAGGATTTTCTCAAAATCTTCCAAAAAAAAATCTCAAAATTTTGGATCTCGACAATGTAAGATAAATCCTTGGCGAAAATCAAAAATTTTGAGTTCAAAGTGTAGCTCTTACCTAGAGAAGATGAAATCCAAACTTCGTTTGCCTTAAAATCGCCTCAAATCCAAGCATTAGCAAGCCTTGGGTGCAAAAACGGAGGTTGAAGCTGACTCAAAGGTTAAAAATGGTGTTCTATTATGCAAATCGTGAATTTTAAGGGTGTTTGGGTCGGTTTGGGTCAAGGGCGCAGTCGGTGCCATGCGGACGCCAGTGGCCAAAAAAATTATATTTTGTTTTTTTCAAATTTCAATTTTCTTTCAATTTACTCCAAAGTCTATTTAGTCTTTTTGAATACTAATTTTCATCTAAAATTAATTCACAAACAAGCATTTTCACAAACAACACTAAACTAACTTTTATATATGAAAATACACTTTTTACAAATATATTTTTCTAATCACACTTCCACATCCTTAAAGCAAACTAAATTATAATTCAGCATCGAAATCAAGCCACAACACAAGAACGTTGACACAAAACTATACACAATCAAAGTCAATAGAGTTCTAAAGCAAAGTAAAGTAAATCAAATCCACACAATTACATTAAAAACATAAGTATTTTATACCAGTAGAGTGTTCAACTTCTTCAATTATTCTGCCTCATCTTCAGTACTTTCTCCTCCTCTATTATCTCCTATAGACTGGTAATGGACATACAAGTTGTAGAATGGTCGGTACGGGAATTGTTGAGTCAAATTTTAATTGATTCATCCATTTTTCTTAAACATATGCACCAATCCTGCTTCAATTGTCTCAGTATGATCAAAGTTCTCTTTCATCCTCCAATCTAGGTGATCAAAAAGGTAGTTGAGATTTCCTATTGCATTTGTAATACTTTGATGTTCTGTAATACTCTGAAGTTCTCTTTCTA
>NW_018164778.1:142010-146821 GCF_001263595.1 Phalaenopsis equestris | reverse complement strand
GGTGGCATCAATGGTGTTGAAGCATGTGATGAATGATCCAAAATAACATCTAATGCTTCATTTCCATTCCCTATATAATTTCCATCAATAGGAATCATGGGCTCCCAAGGTAATAAAACTTTCTCCTAACTTTCATATGGAACTTGAGATTGACTGCAAAGTAGGAAAATTGTGGAAGGATGCACCGATCCATATATTGGCCCATCCATAATAATACCCATAACATATTTGAAAATAATCGACCCAACATCAATGGGTTTTTCCATTTGAATGCAATAGTTTAGAATGACACCTCTTGTAACTTTACTAATCTTCATGGTAGGGAGTAATTTTGCAGGTATGAAGAAGTGTCATTATTTTGATATTGGATTAAGCAGTGAAGCAGAGAAACTAATGTATCCCTCATCTCTGATTTCCCAACTATCATTTTCTTCCTTCATAAAATATATACATCTTGCATCATATCTCTTGTTGGGATAAAATTTGTATAATGACATATTGAAAAGTTTTCTATCATATACAAATCATTAATCTGAGCTGGAGTAAAAAGTACAGCCTTATCTTGAATGAAGACAACTCATTGGGAAATTCCATGTAAGTTAGCATAGAATTCCTTTACCACTGATACTATAATTGCAGCAGTAGTGTAGCACAGAACTTCCCAACATCTTTGCACAATGATTTTCTCAATTTGTGAACTTGGATTACTTAATCCATGGTTGATAAAGCCTCTCTCCTTGATTAAAGCCTCTCTCCTTGATAAGAAGTCTCTTCTTCGTGATGACTTTATTATATAATCTTTGCGCGTCAAAACAGATAAATTTTCTTCTATTGAAAACTCCATGCCTTGAAGTATTTACGGAATTGGAAGCCATGGAATTCGAAATTAGGAAGTTTCTGGACGTCCAAGGCAGTTTTTAGGAATTTAAAAACACCTTTCGACTGTTATTGAGGAGCGAAATCCCGCCAAAGTCCGTCCAATTCGCTCTGCACGTGCAAAACTTCTCTAGACGGCGTCGGCGCTCCCAATGGTGATGTCGACATCATGGTCTATTAGGCGGGCGCCAACCCAAATTCGCGTCTTTTAATTTTTTGTTCAATTCGATTCCAAAATTTTCTCCAATACCAATATTTATCTTAACTTATGATATATAAAATTGTGTGGGATTCAAAAATACTATTATTTCCTAATACATAAACACACTTATTAAACAAAACAGTAATATATAGATACTAGTAATACATAGATATATAGATTTATATATGGGTTGCCTCTCACAAAGCGCTTGGTTTAACGACGTCATCTGACGTACCATTGTTTAGTTGGGTTGACTTAACATTAAAACTTCATTAAATTGTGGTATGTGTCCTTCATAATAATGTTTCAATCGATGCCCATTAACTTTAAATATCTTTCCAGCTTTAAGATCTTTAATAACAACAGTTCTAAAATGATAGACTTTAATAACTTTAAATGGTCTTGACCATCTGGATTTTAGTTTTCCTGGAAATAATCTAAATCTTGTAATATATAATAGAACTTCTTGTCCAGGTTCAAACTTCTTCTTAATAATCTTTCTTCCCAGGTTCAAACTTCTTCTTAATAATCTTTCGATCATGTCATATTTTTATTTTCTCTTTATAATCTTTTACATTATCATATGTTTCATTTCTAATCTCTTCAAGTTCATTGAGTTGCAATAATCTTTGCTCACCAGCATCATTTAGATTAAAATTTAGATTAAAATTAAATTCCTATAATCTTTGCTCACCAGCATCATTTAGATTAAAATTAAATTCCTCAATTCTACTGGTAAGTGAATGCTTCAATTCTACTGGTAAGTGACATGTTTTTCCAAAAATAAGGCTATATGAGGATATTCCTATAGGAGTTTTATAAATAGTTCTATATGTTCATAATGCAGTATCTAATCTGGTAGACCAATCCAATTTATAAGGATTTACAGCTTTTTCTAAAATTCATTTTATTTCACAATTTCATATTTCTGCTAGACCGCTAGTATGAGGATGATAAGCAGCAGAGAATCTATGCATAATAACAAATTTTTTAAATAATTTTTTGATTAATTTTTCGATTATCTTATTTCTGAAATGAGAACCTCCATCAGTAATGATTACTCTCGGTATTTCATATCTTGTAAAGATATTTTTAATTAAAAATTTAGAAACACTCCGAGCGTCACATCTAGGCACAACAATTGCTTCAATCCACTTAGACATATAATCAACAGCAAGTAATATATATAAATTTCCAAATAAATGCATAAATGGTCTCATAAAGTCTAATCCCCACACATAAAAAATTTCAGCTTTTAATGTGTAATTTAGAGGCATTTCATCTCTTCTGGAAATATTTCCTACTCGTTGACATTGTCACATGTTTTAATATATTCATTAACATCTCTAAAAAGAGTAGGTCAATAAAATCCAGCTTGAAAAATTCTATATGCAGTTCTATTTGTCCCAAAATGTCCTTCAAATTCAGAATCATAACATCTTTCAATTATTTGTTGAGTTTCTTCATAAGGCGCACACCTTCTAATAATTAAAACTTAATATTGTTTATATAAATATGGGTCATTCCAAAAATAGAATTTTGAATCATATATAAATTTCTTTAATTGTTGAATTTTAATATCATGTGGTAGAATATCACTTACAATATAATTTACCATATCGACATACCACGATGTATTAATTTTATCAATATTATATAATTGTTCATCAGGAAAATTTTCTAAAATTTTATTTACAAAATTAGTTAATATTTCTTTTTCTAGTCTAGACAAATGATCAGCTATTTGATTATCATTTTCCTATCCACTACAGTAAAATTGAACTCTTGCAATAGAAATATTTATCTAATTAATCTTGGTTTAACATCTTTCTTTTGCATTAAGTATTTGATAGCAGAATGATTTGCATGCACTATACATTTGGTTCCAATCAAGTAAGGTCTAAATTTATCAAAGGCATAAATAATAGCTAATAACTCTCTTTCAGTAGTAGTGTAGTTAATATAAGCATCATTTCGAGTTTTACTAGCAAAATATATTACTTTAAAAACTTTATTGTGTCTTTGTCCTAAAACAACTCCTATAGCATAATCACTAGCATTATACATTATTTCAAATGGTTTCTTCCAATCAGGTGGGACTATTATAGGTGTAGTGGTTAATTTCTCTTTCAATAACTCAAATGGTTTAATGCATTCCTCATTAAAATCAAATTTTGTATCTTTTTCTAAAATTTGGCAAAATGGCTAAGTTATTTTTGAAAAACTTTTTATGTAACGCCTGTAGAAACCAGCACGTCCTAGAAAACTTCTTACCCCTCTGACCGTAGTCGATGGTGGTAATTTTTCAATAACTTGAACTTTTGCAAGATATTCTTCCAAGTCATTCAGAAATTTTATGCCCAAGTAGAATTCCTTCTGCAACCATAAATTGACATTTTTTTGCAATTTAGTACTAGGTTGATTTTTTCACATAATTCCAGAATTTTTTTTTAAATTATTTAAACATAATTCAAATGAAGTCTCGAACATAGAGAAATCATCCATTAGAGAAATCAACACAAAGAAATCTTCCATAAATACTTCTATTCCATGTTCAATCAAATTACTCAATATTGACAACATACATCTTTGAAATGTCGCAGGTGCATTATATAGTCCAAAAGGCATTCTACGAAAAGCAAATGTTCCATAATGGCTCATAAATGTTGTCTTCTCTTGATCCTCAGGAGCAATTGGAATTTGATGATAACCTGTATATCCGTCTAAAAAGCAGTAATATTTGTCTCCATCCAATCTATCCAATATTTGGTCTAGAAAGGGTAAATGAAAGTGATATTTCCAGGTGGTCATGTTTAATTTTCTATAGTCTATACAAATTCACCAACCAGTAACTTATCTTATTGGAATTAATTCATTTTTCTCATTTACTTCAACAGTCACTCCTCCTTTCTTTGGAACACAGTGAATTGGGCTTACCCAAGCACTGCTGAAATAGGATATATAATTACATCATCTAACCATTTTAAAATTTCTTTTTTGACAACTTCTTTCATTATTTGGTTTAATCTCCTTTGAGGATCAGCTTTAGGTTTATATTGTTCATCTAATAGAATTCTGGGCATACAAATTGAAGGACTAATTCCTTTAATATCTGTTAAAGTCCATCCAATAACCTTTTTATATCTTTTTAACATTTTATTAATTTTTTCTCTTAAATCTCAATTAACTCAAAAGATACAATAACAGACAATGTAGATGAATCTCTTAAAAATATATATTTTAAATGGGCAGGAAATACTTTCAGTTCAAGTTCAGGTGGTTTAATACTTAAAGGAATAAGATTTTTATTATCATGTTCCAACAAATCTAAAGTTTCAAATTTCTCCTGAATATAATCTAAATTTTCTTCTTTTATTTCATCCTCATTCTCAATAAATTTTTCTTGCCTTAATTTTTCTTCAAACTCTTTCTTAAATTACTCATTACTTAGATAATCAGTAACTTCCATTTTGAAATATTCATTATTTTTTTCTATTGCAGGATATTTTATAGCTTTGTAATATTAAATGTTACTTCTTGATCATTAACTCTCATTATTAATTTTTCTTTTTGCACATCTATCACAACTCTCCCAGTTGAAAGACATAGTCTCCCCAAAATAATAGGGATCTCTTTATCTTCCTCCATATCTAATACTATAAAGTCTACAGGAAAAATAAATTTATTCACTTTTACTAATACATCTTCTATAAATCCTTTAGGATAATCCTTT
>NW_018164778.1:141332-141930 GCF_001263595.1 Phalaenopsis equestris | reverse complement strand
CGTTTAAAATCTAAACGTTTAAAAATTGATAGAGGCATAATATTGAAACTGCTCCTAAATCACATAAGGCTTTTCCATAAAACTTTTCACCAATTACACAAGGTATAGTAAAACTACCATGATCTTTTAATTTTTCAGGAAGCTTCTTCTGAATAATAGCGTTACACTCTTCACTAAGTGCAACGGTCTCATGATCTGCAAATTTCATTTTCTTATTTTGTATATCTTTCATAAATTTCACATAACATGGCATTTGTTCCAAAGCCTCAATGAAAGGAATGTTTATCATTAATTTTTTTAAGGATTTCTAAAAATTTTGTAAATTGTTTGTCTTTATTCTTCGGCTTCAGTCGTTGAGGAAAGAGAGGTAATAGTTTTTCTAAGGGAACTTGTGTTTATTCATTTTCATTATGGTCACTTTCAATCTCTTTCTTCTCCTCATCAACTTCAACTTCTCTTTGGATTTTTGTTTCAACTTTTTTTTTCACTTCGTAATTGAATAGCTTTAATTTGTTCCTTATTTTGATCTTTGGGAGTAACTTCCACAGTACTCGGAAGATTTCCTGAAGGTCTGTTACTAAGTGCAGTAGCAATATGT
>NW_018164778.1:136237-141284 GCF_001263595.1 Phalaenopsis equestris | reverse complement strand
CAGCCCCTTGATTCTGTATTTGATTTCCCATGTTTAACATTACTTCTTCCATCATCAAACTCTTTTCCTTAACTTGTGGGTTAGGGTTAGAGTTATACAGGAGGATAATAAGGTCGATAATTAGGATTTCCTTGGTTGTTCAAATTTCCTGAGGGGTTCATTGAATTGTTATAATTATTCCAACTAAAATTAGGGTGATTTTTTCATCCAGGGTTGTAATAGTTAGAATATGGATTGTTATTTCGATTATTAATAGCATTCAATGTTTCATAAGATGATTGAGTATCAATTATCTGTCCTAGCAAATTTTCCTCTAATACTAGTGGTATCTGAGAATAGATCACTCCAATTTGATCAATCTTTTTCGATATAACAACAATTTGAGATGCTAAATAAGACATTGCATCAGAGTTATGAATATTAGCTACTCTCTTAAGATTTACCCATTCAGAGGGCCATTGAAAATTATTAGTAGTCATTTCGTCTATTAAAGAGTATGCTTCATCAAAAGGATCAAAAGGTTTTGCATTTCGTCTATTAAAGAGTATGCTTCATCAAAAGGTTTTGACATTAGTGATCCACCTGCAGCAGCATCTATAATAGATCTAAGTGATCTCACTATTCCATTGTAAAAAATTTGAATTATTAACAAAATTGATAAAGCAAGGTGTTGACATTTTTTAAGAAGATCCTTAAATCTTTTACAGGCTTCATATATCGATTCCCCTTCAAACTGACAAAAAGATGTAATATCGTTTCTAAGCTTAGCAGTTTTCGAGGGTGAAAAATATTTAGCCAAGATTTTTTGTGATAGTTCTCCCCAAGTTCTGATAGATCTATGTGCTAATGAATTTAACAAAGCTTCAGCTTTATCCCTTAATGAAAAAAGAAAAACTTTAAGCCTAACAACATCATTAGACACTACGTCATATTTAAAAGTAGCATAAATTTCAAGAAAACTAGCAAGATGTAAGTTAGGATTTTCAGTAGTTGTTCCTCCAAACTGATTATTTTGTAACATTTGGATAAAAGTAGGCTTAAGCTCAAATGAATTAGCATCACTTCCAGGATTTTGAATAGTTAAATGAAGTTCATTTGCTGTTGGATTAGCATAATCTTTTAAATATCTTTGTCGATTTTTATTTTTTTGATTATCTAAGTTATTCGTCATTTTGTTGAAATTTTTAATTTTTTTTTTTGTTTTCAAACTTTTCAAATAGGACGTTCTAATTTCAAATTGTAAGATATTAAACCTTCAAATCCAATATTTCGCATAAACAAATATAATAAGTAAAGAAAAATTTCTTCAAAATACTCTTAAATATATAGTTATATATTTTTTTGGATTTTTTATTTTATATTTTGTATATTTTTATCTCTAAATTTCCTAATTTACCAAATCTATTTAATTTATCGTTACTTTTCCCGGCAACGACGCCAAAGACTTAATGCGACAAAAATATAGTTGTGTAAAATTTATAAAGTTAACTCCGCTTTACAACGATGCCAAAATCTTGATGTGGTATTTTATAAATAATAAAGTTAAGCTCTTAATGTTGGTATTTTACGCAAGTAAACGTATCATTATCAAGTAATATAAGACTTTCTATTTAAGTCTCAAATATCGATCCCACGATGAAGGTTTAAATTTGAAATGATAAATTAACTAAGAAATTCACAGAAATAAAACGAAATTACTTTCACTAATTTCGAATGTTTAAGATACTATAAAAGCTAAATTATTAACTACTAGCAGAATTTAAATGTAGTGTTTTAAAATAGTAATTACTAAACTATGTTTATGTGATGAAGTTTTCTTATGTGAAAAAGCATTTTTTTCACTACAAAGAGCTTTTGGTGAAATGAGATGAGATAAATGGTTTAAATATGTATTTGTGCCAAATATGAGCAATTTTATTTTTTTTACCCTGATTCAGTGTTATAGAAAATCATTGGCTAATCTTAGGTTTAGTCCCAAAATTCGTGGCTAGGCGAGGAGAAAAAATCTTCAATTCTACACCCAACAAAGTATATTTCTCTATTTATTTGCACTTAATTTCATGAATGAAATACTTCTTCATGGACTTAAATGTGATTCTCACTATGTTGTAGACTCATACTCCATTTTCCGGATCATATTTTTCACAACATATTTTAACGATTCAATTGGCAAAATCAAAAAGTAAATTAAGAGCAGAGTTGAAAAATCATCACAATTTATTTTAAATTTTAACATTGGCACATCCAAATTATCTCTTCAATTCACCATATCTCAGAGTAGGGAGAAAGATAAAGGAAACTACTCAGACTTCATGAGAAAGTACAACAAAACACAAATTTCATATATAAAAGGAAGTTCATACAACAATAATAAATAAATAACACTTATCTGAAACTCTTTCTCAAAGTCTACCCCTTAAAGTCTCTCTTAGGAAATGTAGGAAGAAGAAATCTCTCACTTCTCTTCCTTTCCAACACTTCTTAGAGAAAAATTCACAGTTAAACTCACCACAAAAACTCAAAACTATAAAGAAAATAACTAACTAATGGTGTGGAATGACGTGAAATGATGTAAAGTGGCAAGAAGGGGCGATGGATGGCTGAGAGAGATGAATGAGAGAGACTTTTCTGATCAATTTTGGCTCTTAATAGAGCCTAGGGTTGGTTCTCCAATAGGTGAATCCAAAAAATCTTCAAAAAGCATCCAAATTCGTCGAATCTTCTAGAAACAAGGGCGTCGTCGGCGTCAGAGGCCATTTAATTTAGTCGGTCTTCTAGATGTCGTCCGCGCCGAATAATTTTTCAAATTCTCCATTTTGACTCCAAATTTCATCATTTTTGCTTTATTTTTGCTTCAAGTCCTAAAAATCAACAACCTGTAATAAAACAAAAAAAATATTTTCTATTAAAGTGTATTATTACCAAAAATGAGTATAAAATATGGTTATAAAAATGCATATATTTTTTGTGTATTTTTTTGTGTATCAGATTCTCCTTTATTCACTGAGTATAATGATTTTTTTTATTTTATTTTTGTGATTTTTCTACTCTAAGATGTGATTTTATGAATTTATATTTAATTTTTTGTATTTAATTAAATCTAAATTAACATTTCTATCCATTTAACCACGCAGACGCCTACTCATCATAGACGACTCTGAAAGACCACGCGACGCACTCCAATTGGCTTCCATTTCTACGTGCGTTGCTTACTCAACCCGTGGTTTGCCCGTTTGTATGCTCCGATCTACTATCCCCAACGATATGAGCCACTCATTTTAAATACACATGAATGGACAACATCCGTTCATCATCTCAAATGATTCATAACCCGTGAACTGTCCACGCTCTAGAACTAAGATATCTCTTGATACTTAACCAAATTTGAAGGGGTTTATTCCTAGAGCTTCATCTCAACAAGACAGACACATCTATATGGCTAGACGAGCATGGATTATTGAGGCTCTTCACAAAAGCCTAAACCGAGGCATATTTTAAAGTTTTGAACTTAAACCTTTGTCTAAGAGGTGAGGCCTCGATTGGAATGGTTAAGAAGCTTCGCCTTGACAACACGAATCTCCTCCGAGCTTCACTTTGCACTAAGGTTGAGCTTATATTTGATCTAGACCAAATGGTGGAGCGGGTTTGGTCAAGACCTAGGTTAGAATCCGTGGGAGAGAGGGATTTCGATTAAGGAAGTGGTTTTGAAGTGTGATGAAGCTTTTGGAATGGTTAATTTAGAGTTTGGAGGAGTTTGATTCCAATGTCAAAAAAGTCTTGGCTTTAGGGTTTAAAATTAGGGTATCTTAGTGGGCAAAGCGTCTAAGAATGGTGGAAATGAGCTTCGTGAGGTTATGGGAAGGTTTGGAGTCAATTTGGCAGAGCTTTGCCAAGGTATGTGCACTTTCTCCCTTTGGTCGTAGCGGGTTGGTGGTTTTATAGGCTTGGAGAGGCTTCAATTGGCCAAGCGAGGGGGTGGAAGGTGGAGCTTATGTGGTGTTGAGGTGGAGAAAAAAATCCAATTGGAGTGAGCCACGTTTTATGGGTAGAATTTGGGTTCTGACCATGGTGGTGGTTCTCAATTTTTGGTTTTTCGGCGACCAAGGTAGCCGGCTAGACCACGGGGGGTCACCATCCTGCTGAGGGAGCTCGGGGTGGAGATTTGTGAATCCAATTGTGTTTAAGCATGGGTATGTCTGTGAGACCAAAGTGGAAAGCGGGTTAATCTAGGTTAGGGTTTGACTTGGGCTAGGCTCATGGAAATGGGTTTGGGTGGCTCCTCAAGGTGGTTTGAGTTGGTGGAGTTCAGTTGGATTAGTGTGGTCAAGTCCCTATCTAAGAGATTAGGGCGTAATCAAGGTTTAAAATGAAGCATGAGAAGGGATAAACACCATGGGGAGAATCATGGTGGACTTTTCATGGCTCACATGTGGCTTGGATTAGGCTTCATGGCTTGCTTGTGGCTTGGGCGTTTTCATGAGGAGGGATATTAGGATTTTGGGCATTTTATGTGTTGTTGTCATGGAACCAAATATGGAGGAGATTAATCATGCATGTCATGGTGTATATCTTGGTTTTGATTTAATGGATGGTGAGAAAATTTGTAATGAAGGAATGGGTTTTTAATTTTAAAATGAATTGAGGAGTGGGCTTAGTTTGAAGGGCTTTGAAAATGGGTCATGAGGAATTAAATTTAAGTTTTGAGATTAGGTATGGTTTGGATGAAGATTTACATGAATTTTAAGAATTGTCACGATGAGGTTTGTTGTACATGAATTTGGTGAAATTGGGTTTGACATATGAGTTCAATTTTAATGGATTTTTTTTATTTAGGGTGGACTTGGGTTGGCTTGAATTTGGATTTGGATATCTTTGGATTTGGGTTTGAATTTAAATGGAATTGTGTTTGGATTTAAGATCTGGTGGAGACTGGAGGCAATTTGGGAATTTTTTGTAAAAATTGGGTAATTTGGGCATTTTGAGGGGTTTGCCAAATTTGGTGGATTTTAGGTTTAGAATGGTCTTGGAATGAATTTGGATTTGAGTT
>NW_018164778.1:126394-136137 GCF_001263595.1 Phalaenopsis equestris | reverse complement strand
TTTGATCCAGATTCGAATCCCACACTTTATATCTACTTTTCTCAATTTTAGTTCAGCGAGTCAATTTCGAGCAGAACATGAGCCGAACACGAACACGAATATTTAAATCGAGCCGAACACGAACACACTGTTGACGAGCCGATTTCAAACACGAGCTATTTCGAACGAGCCGAACACGAGCCAAGCCTGAGCTCGCTCAAGCTCGGCTCGTTTACAGCCCTATTCACATCTAGGCAAGTCTAATATTAATTAATATAGGGCTAAAAATGTAAAAATATTACATGTCGTTCACCCAACATACAATGAACATATATAATATTTTCTCACTAAAAACAGCATAAATACAAATATTCAGACTATTCATTAAACTTTATTATTATTATTATTATTTATTTGCATCAAGTCAAGACCCAAATTCTCATTTTTACTTGTATAAGTTTGATAGCAATGTAAAAAATATTGTAAGGTTTTAAGGTAGGATTGTAATTTGTATTATTACATAAAGTATGGTAAACTAAATTATAAATTAATTTTAGTGTTAAATTATATAAATAAGAGGGATTTGTCTGTCTTTCCATTAGATTCCGTTTACTTGAATAAATATACTCTGATATTTTCTTACAAAAACAAAGCATGTTACCGTTCCAGTGGGAAGTAAATTATTATCAGATATACATACATGTGTGTGTGTGTGCGCGCGTGCCGCATACCCCGGCGTGTTGGTTGGCATCCACGATAATAAGACCCTTCAGGTCGGGGGTTCGAATCCCCTATGACACAGTTGACCTTAAGGAGGTGGTAATCAAATTGTTAGGCATACTAAGGTGGTTGGAGGCTTCGTGCGTGCGTGCGTATGAAAATAAATATTTCATTTTTAAAAAATGATAATAGTGCTATTTTTTGTGTAATTAAAAATTTGAGACTTGTATGTGTAAATATAGAAGTTTGGGTGTGAGATATGCAAATGCGTAAGAATGGTGTGCTACATATGGATTAAGTTGTTTGAATTCCATTTGAGCACTTATTATAAGATCATAAGGATTAAGTTGGTAATGTTGGTTGTAATCCATGTACATCTGAAAATTACCTAGGTTACATTTGACCGACTTTACTAATCATAATGAATTGAGTTCAAGGTTAGTACTATAGATGATAAATTTAGGGAAGTTTTTAGATCACTTGCCTAAGTTGTCCCGAAGTTCAAGTTGACTAAAATTATTCAATCAAACATAATAATAATAAAAACCTAATCCGACGTTGTCGATGTTGTTCGTCCAAAACACAAAATGAATTTGCCTACCTTAACGATTAATACTCGCTTAAGCTTGAACTCATCATAACTCAACAATTTCAGGTGAAGTGGGCAACAACTAGTCCTACACAAAAATTAACATAGGATCTAATATCTACAAGCTAGTTAGGTGCATTAATTTTTAACTAATTGTTAACATATATAAATTCTATAACTTAAAAGTTGTCCATATATCTTATAATATTGTATTATAAACAAAGGACAAGGAGGTAAGCCTATTTTATCAAATCATTTGTATAAGTTTTAGCAATCTAATAAAAGCTTGGAGTTCTCATTATAATTTAAAGATCTTTCTTTCTCACTCTTATTCTAAATTTAAATGTATCAATAAGTTATTGATGTTACATATAAAAAAGAAAATTGAATGCCTGTTATGTTGAGTGTGAACATATGCCATGAACTAGAGCCAAAGTATTGGAGCAACATATCAAAAGAGAGATTAATCTTGATTAAAAATTTGGACTCTGTTACTAGTAAAAAACTTAATCAAATGGAGAAAAGATTCATCAAAATAATTCATAGAGTTTAGGAAAATGTTCTAAAATCACTCCACATGGAAAATTTTTGAAGTTGGATACCACAAATCTATAATATATCAACAACTAGCAACACCATAGGAAAGCATGTTCTAACAACTGAAATACCAACTAATTTTTTTTCAGGTGGTTATGTACTTGTGAAATTTGCATTTGAATGACCAACTACAGCTTAGTGACTGAAAAATCAGCTGAACATTCAGCCAGTTAAATGTAACCATTAAAAAAATGATTGTCTTTTTCAGGCGGTTCCTATATCATTTGAAATGAATTTAACGACTGACATTTGAATAAACAAATTTAAAAGCTGAAATTCTAGTCATAACTACAAAGCTGTATTAAATCAAAGCCCAAGCATGAAAAATCTCATTTTTCTTCTCTTTCTATGTCTTTTCTCTCTCGGTGACACCATGGGCGATGATGACCATGCTAGGCTCTGGCAGGGAACCTAATGCTTGAGGAAGGTAACCCTCATTTTTCTCCCTCTTCCTTCCTTTCATGCTTGGTTTTCTCTCTTGGTGACAAAGTTTTTGTAATGCCCAAACTTTAAGAAACTAAGTAAAGTTCGACAAATTTGAAAAATGCCCAAAATTTTACATCTCCCGAAATTCGATCGGAATAATTTTATTACCTTCTGCATATGAAATCGATCAATTCCATGATATGGTTGGATGCACTTCCCAATGCCTTTCGGATCCATTGGAAACTCCCCACACAAAGCCTCATACGAATTGTTTTCATCTATTGCCTTTTCCACTCTTTGCCCACTGTGTCACCATCTTCTTCCTCAAAATGACGTGCGATAGAACCAGAAACGACCAATTCTCTTAAACGAAAACAAGTATTCAGTTCGACCAGCGGTTTCAGCGATTCAACACTGGTTCGCTACTAATCCAGTTTTTGCTCCCATCCGGATCGGAACCACGCCCAGTTCCCAGCTGGACCAGTCTGACTGGTCGGTCCAGTCTAGTTTTCAAAAACCATGATCATATGCTAATTATGAATGGATTGAGAAATATAAAATTTGGAAGTTATATGTTTATTTAACCTAACAAACTTTAATTACCCTAAATAAGTAAATCCTTAATCCCCTTTTATTTTAGCCAACAGACCTCTCACGCCTTTTAATCCCTTCATTCGATCGAATAGGGAGTCTCGAGCTTCGATTTTCTCCTCGCAAATCTCTCTCTCTCTCTCTCTCTCTCTCTCTCTCTCTCTCTCTCTCTTGTGATTCCCGTCCATGTTCCTTCATGCGGTGCAAGGGCGCGAGTAGCAGCAAAATGGGCGGCACAGGGAAGCTTTAACTCGGGATTTTACCGCTCTGGTGTGATTTGTGCAAGCAAGAATACCTCTCTCATGTCAATTGAGGCTTGCATTTCCTTCCTCACCCTTTCGTTTTGACATTTGTTTCGTTTTTCGTGTTTTTACTCATTTCTAGTAGCAATCAGAGTTGTTGATTTTGTGTCTGAAGTGTCGTAACTGATTTTGCAAGCTTCTAAAAAGATTTTACCATGAAATCAGTGAGAAGAAGGTTGGAGGTGATAGGAAGGAGAGAAGTATGTGAAATTGGTGATTTCAGAAGGGCATATTTATGACGAAAATCCCTTTTGAGGTATGTTTTGGCAATTAAGGTACATTTTTTGGTTAATGCATGTTATGAGATAAATTTTATGAAATCTTATATTGTATATGAGCTCCAGGTTGTCTATACGAGTTGGCGAGCTTGAGACGAGCGTGTGGATACATATGAGGTGGTGAGCTCGAGACGAGCTCATAGGGTTGCTCCGTCAAGCAAGTGAAATAATCTTTTATAGGTTTTCATATGATTTTTATTTTGACACCGAAGAATTTAGAACTTTTTGCATATTATGAATGGAAAGTTGGAATTGAACGTATAAATGCACATTTACTTTTCTTACAATACATGTAATGTTATGACAAACTATGCTACATACGGCTACATTTATGATATTAATTCCTGTAGATATTCAATTATTATAATCCATGCATATGTCTATGATACATGCAATGTCTGATAAATGTTTGATACACGAGTAATAATTTAAATGTCATGAGTAAGGGTATGGGTAAACTATTACAAGAATGGTTGAAAGTAAATTACGTACGGATCTAGCATTTCCAACTCCTGCTATTTGTACGGGGATGAAACTCTAGGAATCGTTGGGATTATACAGTGAAAAAATGTTAGGAAATCATAGGTATCAGAGGGGTTATCAATACTTGTTATATTGGGGGAAGCCCAACATTTATCGATAGTTTATATAGTCATTGGAAGAGTGACAACCCATGATAAAATGATATGGAAATAGTTAAGTCCTATACATTAAACAAATGACATTATTATGATATAACCTCTATGAAATGGCATTGCTATGACAATATACAATGAACATGCTTATGAACATGTTTTTTATTATACTTATGATTTCATGCTTGTGACATGCATGTTACACTGCAGTCTTGATTTTTTTATATATTATCTGAACTTGATCTCTTTTCATATTTTTTTATTATGTTAGTATGTTATGATTTCTGTGTAGATATATACAGTTTCCTAAAAGCATGCACATTGCTTTTTTTTCTATATATAAAGTCTTATGTTAGCCCTGATTATTTCATTGAGCTCATTGTTGCTTGTTCTTCGTTGTTGCCTTCCAGGTTGGAGCAACGAGCAACGCAGCGAGTAGCTAGGTATGTCATGTACAGCTTTTGTGCGATAGTTTTAAAAGCTTGTACACATGTTTTGGGTACATATTTTTATTATATTGGATTTAGCGGCTCTATATAATTTTCATATTTTGGATTATATGATTTCTATTCTTTCAAGTATGTATATGAAATGCAATGTTTATGTATGTTGCAGCGATCTGGTTAGATTAATTCATCATTCACTGGGTCCTGATTATACAAGTCAGGATAATTGATGGTGAGAGTTGGTCTAATCAAATTGTCAGCCTCTGTCGTACTATGGTTACTAGGAGGTTAGTTGGGGTGTGACAGAAAGTAGTATCAGAGTATGGTTTTTGAATTAAAAGAATAATGGAAGCGTGTTGGATTTAGAAGATGTAAAACTGAGATAAAAAATGAATTGATTTATACAGAGGTATAGGCTGATAAATTTTTGGTGGGTAACCCTTACTACTTAAGGTGCCACGTGTGCACAATAAAATTAGTATATGATAAATTGCATGTCGATAATAAATTGTGGCAATACAAATAAAATCTTCTAGAGAAGAATCAGAAAGTGCAGAAGGCCAATCTCGTAGGCTAAGTGTAGAGCACGAAGTTAGAGCTGAAACTGTTTTGGGCAGAAACGAAAATTAAAACAAGACAAATACAGGCACCAGAACAACTAAGTTGCATGGCATTGCATAGCCAATCTTACAAGTGGTTAATAAAATAGTTGTTATCAAAAGATCCCCACCAACACAGGGCACAGATCTGAAACTGTGGCACAAGTGAATCGACACTAGACATTTCAGTCTTTCAGGCCACCTGCATTAAAGGGTGTTAATGACCCTACAGTTGCTGAAGACTGGCTTCTAAAGATCAAATTTGAGATGGTATGATTTGTCCAAAAAACAGAAAAGTGATACTAGCTACATTCACGTTAGAAGGTGAAGCATGGAGATGGTGGCAGACGCAATAAAGAGTAAAAATTCAGCTGATACCTCTACCACAAATTCATATAAACTAGTTTGTTAAAGTCTTTAAAGATTGGTTTATTCCGTCTTCAACCAGATTAGCACTGCAAGTTAAGTTTTTAAATCTAACTTAAAGGTCCAAGACAATTATGCAATATAAGGCAGAATTCACTTCTCTTTCTAGATATACACCCCAATATATTAACACCCAGGAAGAAAAGTGTCACAAATTTATGTGCAATCTCAGAGATCAGTTGAGGTTGGCATTAGCTCCATTTGAAATTAGTAATTTTTCTGTGCTTGTTGAAAGGGAAAGAAGAATTGAAAATGAATTGAACTTTTCTAGTCAGCAGTGACAACATCAGATAGACAAGAAAAAGGATTTTGACAAAAGAGAATACATTCAAAGCAAACAAACTTAAATCGGAAGGTAAGCAGAAATAATCATAATAAAAAATTCCAAGTTGTGAAAAATGTGAAAAAAAAATATTTTGGGCAGTGTTTGATTGGTTCTGAAGAATGTTACAAATGTGAACAACCAGAACACATTTAAATGAATTGTCTATAGGAAAAGAAGAAAGATAGCAAACCACAAGCAATCCAAGGATAGGGACATTCCAAAAAAATTTTGAAAGGCGGTCAGCCTAGCACAAGTCAATTTTTTTATAAAGTCTTCAGTGCAAACAAAGTGAAACTTCAGAACGCAGAACTGAGCAACTAGTAAAAGCTCAAGTTTTTGCAGTTACCCCTCAAGAAGTCAAACAATCTGAAGATGTGGTCACAGGTATGCTCCTAATGCAATATCAGTCTGACACTGTTCTATTCAATTCAAATGCATCACATTCTTTTATTTTTGATGAGTTTTATGCCAATTTACCTATTGATATTATGCATTTTTCTTTTACTCTGTGTTTTGTTATGCCTTCAGGATTTGGGTTTTATGTTAATAGAAAATGTGTATTGCACGTTCATGTTCATGATAAGAAGTTGCCAACATAGTTCATTATCATACTAATTCAGACCTTTAATCTTATTTTGGGTTTAGATTGGTTGGTAAATCATTTTGCTATACTTGAATGCAGGAAAAGGGGAGTGAAGCTGAAATCGTCTAGTGAAAAATCATTTTATATCATGTAATTGAAATGCACAATCTTTTTTTTATTTTTGTAGTGAAAGTTGGGAAGCCTTTGCAAAGTGGTGAACCAATATTTTTGGCAAAATTAGAAGTGCTCAATAAAGATGTGCAAGAATTTAAAACTATCCCAGTAGTTTTAGAATTTCTTGAAGTATTTCCTAAAAATTTTCAGGGTTACAGCCAAAATAAGTAGTTTAATTTGGTATTGATGTGCAACCAAGAACTTTTGCAATATTCAAATCTCCATACAAGATGGCTCCGAAGGAATTGCAGGAATTGAAAAATCAATTATAGGAACTAAAAGATAAGGTTTTATTAGGCTAAGTGATTCATAGTGGAGTGCTCCAGTATTGTTCATTAAGAAGAAGGGTGGATCCATACAGTTATGTATTGATTATAGAAAGTTGAACAAAGTGACCATCAAGAAAAAATATCTTTTGCCCAAGATCGTTGATTTATTTGATCAATTAGAGGGTGCAGCTGTATTTTCCTGAATTGATCTGAGTTTAGGATATCATCATGACAAATTCAAGGAGGCAGATTAACTAAGATAGCTTTTGGGATCAGGTATGGTCATTATGAATTCTTAGTTATATCTTTTGGTTTAATTAATGCTCTTGCAATTTTCACGGATCTGATGAATCGAATTTTCAAGTCATATGTGGATCAACTTATAATAACTTTTATAGATGGTTTTTTTATATATTCAAGAATTGGCGACGATCATGATAAGCAATTTAGGATTGTGTTGGAGCTGTTGAGGCAAAATCAATTATATGCAAAATCTTCAAAATGTGAATTTTGGTTGTGAAGCATTGGATTTTTGGGACATATTATCAGTTGTCAAGGAATTTCAGTAGATCCTCAGAAGGTAAAAGCAATTGTGGAATGGCCTACACCAAAGAATGTTACAAAAATACACCGTTACATCGTTTCCTTGGTTTGGCGGGATATTGTAAGAGGTTCATCAAAGGATTTTCACAAATAGCTATTTCGTTATTCAAGCTGATGAGTTTCGTAGACTGCGGAATGTGAGTACAATTTTTAAGAGTTAAAGAAACATTTGATCCCTACACCAATGTTAGCTCTTCCGTAAGGCACAGAAGGATTCTAAATTTATAGTGACGTGTCATTAAGGGGCTTGGGTTATGTTTTAATGCAGAATAAAAAGATGCTAGCTTATGCGTCCAAACAGTTGAGGCAACATGAAAAGAACTATCTGATGCATGATTTGGAGTTAGCTGTTGTGGTATTTCCTCTCAAGATTTGGCGATATTATTTATATGACATGAAATGTGAAGTTTTCACTGAAAGTCAAAATCTAAAGCATATTTTCACATAATAAGAGTTGAATTTGAGGCAGTGAAGATGGTTAGATTTGATCAAAGAATGCGATCTAGATATACAATATTGTCCGGGTCGAGAAAGTGTAGGGTCTGATTGAGGCGATAGTGCAGCATCGCACTGCAATTTTGTCTGTTTGGGTAAACTACGTTTTAGCATCTTTCTCAAAAAGGTGCAGCTGAAATCTGTGTTTTCTTGCCACTTATGGCTAAGTAAGACGGCAGCTTTGTAGTTGTAGTTTGACTTTTAAGAAAAAAATTGTAATAGCCACCGCAGCTTTTTGAGCATCAATTTATTATTTAGCAGTTTCACAACTGCTTTTTAATAAATTGTAGCTGCCCCAAACAGACTCGTACTTATCGATGCGTTGAGGTTTATTAGGTTTGCTACAGTGCAAGGGCATGAGTAGCAACGAACCGTGCATCACATGAAAGCTGTAAATTGGGATTTTAGGGCTCTGGCGTGATTTCTGTAAGCACAAATCCTTCTCTCTTGTCAATTGAAGCTTTCATTTCCTTCCTCGCCCTTTCGTTTTGACATTTGTCTCGTTTTTTGTGTTTATTCTCATTTTTGGTAGTTGTTAGATGTGTCAGTTTTGTGCTGAAGTGTTGTAATTGATTTTGCAAGCTTCCAAAAATATTTTAGCATGAAATCAGTGAGGTGAAGTAAGGTTGAAGGTGATAGGATTGAGGGAAACTGAAATTTGTGATTTCAGAAAGGTGAATTTATGTTGAAAAGCCCTTTTGAGGTATGTTTTGGGTTAATGCTTGTTATGAGCCGAATTTTATGAAATTTTATGTTGTCTACGAGCCACAGGTTGTCTATACGAGGCAACGAGCTCGAGACAAGCATGTGGACACTCACCGTAAGGCTATTCCATCAAGTTAGGTGAAATAATATTATATTAATTTAAGAAAAATAATATGTTTTCATATGATTTCTATCTTGATACAGATGCATTTAGAGCTTCCTACATATTATGAATAAATTTGTGCAATTGAATATGAATGCATATTTACTTTTCTTATGATATATGTAATGCTATGACTAGAATATGCTACATATGACAATGTATATGATATGAATTCCCTTCATATATTCATTTATTATACTTCATGTATATGCCTATGATACATGTAACGTCTAATATAAGATTGATGCAGAAGTGACAATTAAAATGTCACGAGTAATGTTATGGGTAGACTATTACAAGAGTACTTGTAAGTACATTATAAATGAATGTAATATTCCTGACTCTTGATATTTATACGGGGATGCAACTCTGGGAACCATTGGGATTAGGTGATAATAGAACATTAGTGAATCATAAGTATCAAAAGGGCTATTGATAACTGCTCTAAGTTTTTTGAAATTGTGGCATAGGTCACAATGGGATATGTGTTTTTATAGAAATATGATTGCAGCTATACTCAAGAATAATGTTTGACAACTTGGAAGTTCTTGCTTTTGAATTTATTATCCCCTAACGTGAGTGTTTTTCTTACGAGTTTATAAAACAACCCATGTATTGAATGTTCAAAAGATCAGCTTCTTGAGCCAATTCAGGAAAAACTCCAGTATGTCGGGTAGCAACTGAGAAAGTATTATTTGTGAAGTTACTTTCTAGTTTGGAATCAGTTCTCAAAGTTTTAATGTTTGAATGAAATTTGGGATGACTACCCTGCCACAATCATGCTTGAAACTTTAATGTGAATGACCTTTCGAGTATTGTGAAAGATCCAGCCCCCCCC